>NW_027368030.1:0-52776 GCF_046119375.1 Phyllobates terribilis | reverse complement strand
ATGATGATGATAGAAGTTGATGATGATGATCAAGATGATGATGATGATAGAAGTTGTTGATGATAGAAGTTGATGATGATGATAGAAAATGATGATGATTATAGTTGATGATGATGATAGAATTTGTAGATGATGATAGCAGTTGATGATGTGATGATGATAGAAGTTAATGATGATGATGATAATGATGATGATGAAGATAGTAGTTGATTGTGATGATGATGATGAAAGTAGTTGATGATGATAGAAGTTGATGATGATGATGATAGAAGATGATGCTGATGTTGATAGAAGTTGATGATGATGATAGAAGTTGATGATGATGATGATAGAAGTTGATGATGATGATAGAAGTTGATGGTGATGATGATGATAGAAGTTGATGATGATGATGATGATAGAAGTTGATGATGATGATGATGATTGATGAAGATGATGATGATGATGCTGATGATGATGATAGAAGTTGATGATGATGATGACAGAAGTTGATGATGATGATTGAAGTTGATGATCATGATGACAGAACATGAAGATGATGATGATAGAAGTTGATGATGATAGAAGTTGATGATGATGATAGAGTTTATGATGATGATCAAGATGATGATGGTGATAGAAGTTGTTGATGATGATAGAAGTTGATGATGATGATGATGATAGAAGATGATGATGATTATAGATGATGATGATGATAGAAGTTGTTGATGATGATGAAAGAAGTTGATGATGATGATAGAAGTTGATGATGATGATGATAGAAGATGATGATGATGTTGATAGAAGTTGATGATGATGATGATAGAAGTTGATGATGATGATATAGAAGAATGATCATGATGATGACTGATGTTGATGATGATGATGATGATAGAAGTTGATGATGATGATGATGATGACATAAGTTGATGATGATAGAAGTTGATGATGATGATGATAGAAGTTGATGATGATGATGATGATGATGATAGATGATGATGATGATGATAGATGATGATAATGATGATGATGATAGAAGTTGATGATGATGATGATGATGATAGAAGTTGATGATGATGATGATGATATATGATGATGATAGAAGTTGATGATGATGATGATTATAGATGATGATGATGATAGATGATGATGATGATAGATGATGATAATGATGATGATGATAGAAGTTGATGATGATGATGATAGAAGTTGAAGATGATGATGATGATGATAGATGATGATGATAGAAATTGATGATGATGATGATGACAGAAGTAATGATGATGATAGAAGTTGATGATGATGATGATAGATGATGTTGACAGAAGATGATTGTGATAATGATGAAAGAAGTTGATGATGATGATGATGATAGAAGTTGATGATGATGATGATAAAGATGATGATGATGATATGAGTTGATGATGATGATAGAGGTGATGATGATGATAGAAGTTGATGATGATGATGATAGAATTTGCTTATGATGATGATAGAAGTTGATGATAATGTTGATAGAAGATGATGATGATGCTGATCATGAAGATGATTGAAGTTTAAGGAGAAGATGATGATGATGATGATGATAAAAGTTGATGATGATGATGATAGATGATGATGATGAAGATCATAGAAGTTGATGATGATGATGATGATAGATGATGATGAACATGATAGAAGATGATGGTGATGATGACGATGATAGAAGTTGATGATGATAGAAGTTGATGATGATGATGATGATGATGATGATAGAAGTTGTTGATGATGATGATGATGATGATGATAGATGATTATGGTGATGATGATGATGATGATGATAGAAGTTGATGATGATGATGATGATAGAAGTTGATGATGATTATAGAATTTGGTGATGATGATGATGATAGAAGTTGATGATGATGATGACAGAAGTTGATGATGATGATGATAGAAGTTGATGATGATGATTACAAAAGAAGTTGATGATGATGATGATGGAAGTTGATGATGATGATGATGATGATGATAGAAGTTGATGATGATGATCAAGATGATGATGATGATAGAAGTTGTTGATGACAGAAGTTGATGATGATGATGATGATAGAAAATGATGATGATGATTATAGATGATGATGATAGAATTTGTAGATGATGATGATAGCAGTTGATGATGATGATGATGATAGAAGTTGATGATGATGATGATGATAGATGATGATGATGATAGAAGTTGATTGTGATGATGATGATGAAAGTAGTTGATGACGATGATGATAGAAGTTGATGATGATGATGATGATAGAAGATGATGATGATGTTGATAGAAGTTGATGATGATGATAGGAAGTTGATGATGATGATAGAAGTTGATGGTGATGATGATGATAGAATTTGATGATGAGGAAGATGATAGAAGATGATGGTGATGATGACGATGATAGAAGTTGATGCTGATAGAAGTTGATGATGATGATGATGATGATGATAGAAGATTGTTGATGACGATGATGATGATGATGATGATAGATGATTATGGTGATGATGATGATGATGATGATGATGATAGAAGTTGATGATGATGATGATGATAGAAGTTGATGATGGTTATAGAATTTGTTGATGATGATGATGATAGAAGTTGATGATGATGATGACAGAAATTGATGATGATGATAGAAGTTGATGATGATGATGATGATAGTAGTGATGATGATGATGTACTAAAGAAGTTGATGATGATGATGATGATGATAGAAGTGATGATGATGATGATGATGATAGAAGTTGATGATGATGATCAAGATGATGATGATGATAGAATTTGTAGATGATGATGATAGCAGTTGTTGATGATGATAGAATTTGATGATGATGATGATTATGATAGATGATGATGATGATAGAAGTTGATTGTGATGATGATGATTGAAAGTAGTTGATGATGATGATAGAAGTTGATGATGATGATGATGATAGAAGATGATGATGATGATGATAGAAGTTGATGATGATGATGATGATGATGATGATAGAAGTTGATGATGATGATGATGATAGGTGATGATGATGATGATGATAGAAGTTGATGATGATGATATAAGTTGATGATGATGATGATGATAGAAGTTTATGATGATGATCAAGATGATGATGATGATAGAAGTTGTTGATGATGATGATGATAGAAGTTGATGATGATGATGACAGAAGTTGATGATGATGATGATAGAAGTTGGTGATGATGATGATAGTAGTTGATGATGAATATGAAAGAAGTTGATGATTATAGAAGTTGATGATGATGATGATAGATGTTGTTGATGATGATGATGATGATGATGATAGATGATTATGGTGATGATGATGATGATGATAGAAGTTGATGATGATGATGATGATAGAAGTTGATGATGATGATCAAGATGATGATGATGATAGAAGTTGTTGATGATAGAAGCTGATGATGATGATGATGATGATAGAAAATGATGATGATGATTATAGATGATGATGATGATAGAATTTGTAGATGATGATGATAACAGTTGATGATGATGATGATGATAGAAGTTGATGATGATGATGATGATAGATGATGATGATGATAGAAGTTGATTGTGATGATGATGATGAAAGTAGTTGATGACGATGATGATAGAAGTTGATGATGATGATGATAGAAAATGATGATGATGTTGATAGAAGTTGATGATGATGATAGAAGTTGATGATGATGATAGAAGTTGATGGTGATGATGATGATAGAAGTTGATGATGAGGAAGATGATAGAAGATGATGGTGATGATGACGATGATAGAAGTTGATGATGATAGAAGTTGATGATGATGATGATGATGATAGAAGTTGTTGATGACGATGATGATGATGATGATAGATGATTATGGTGATGATGATGATAGAAGTTGATGATGATGATGATGATAGAAGTTGATGATGGTTATAGAATTTGTTGATGATGATGATGATAGAAGTTGATGATGATGATGACAGAAATTGATGATGATGATAGAAGTTGATGATGATGATGATGATAGTAGTTGATGATGATGATTACTAAAGAAGTTGATGATGATGATGATGATGATGATGATAGAAGTTGATGATCATGATGATGATGATAGAAGTTGATGATGATGATCAAGATGATGATGATGATAGAATTTGTAGATGATGATGATAGCAGTTGTTGATGATGATAGAATTTGATGATTATGATGATTATGATAGATGATGATGATGATAGAAGTTGATTGTGATGATGATGATAGAAGATGATGATGATGATGATAGAAGTTGATGATGATGATGATGATAGAAGTTGATGATGATGATCAAGATGATGATGATGATAGAAGTTGTTGATGATGATGATGATAGAAGTTGATGATGATGATGACAGAAGTTGATGATGATGATGATAGAAGTTGATGATGATGATGATAGTAGTTGATGATGATGAATATGAAAGAAGTTGATGATGAAGATGATATAAGTTTATGATGATGATGATGATAGAAGTTGATGATGATGATCAAGATGATGATGATGATAGAATTTGTTGAAGATAGAAGTTGATGATGATGATGATGATGATAGAAGATGATGATGATGATGATTATAGATGATGATGATAGAAGTTGTAGATGATGATGATAGCAGTTGATGATGATGAGAGAAGTTGATGATGATGATGATGATAATAGATGATGATGATGATAGAAGTTGATTGTGATGATGATGAAAGTAGTTGATGATAATGATGATGATAGAAGTTGATGATGATGATGATAGAAGATGATGATGATGATGATAGAAGTAGAAGATGATGATGATGATGATAGATGATGATGATGATAGAAGTTGATTGTGATGATGATGATGAAAGTCGTTGATGACGATGATGATAGAAGTTGATGATGATGATAGAAGATGATGATGTTGATAGAAGTTGATGATGATGATAGAAGTTGATGATGATGATAGAAGTTGATGGTGATGATGATAGAAGTTGATGATGAGGAAGATGATAGAAGATGATGGTGATGATGACGATGATAGAAGTTTATGATGATAGAAGTTGATGATGATGATGATGATGATAGAAGTTGTTGATGATGATGATGATGATGATGATAGATGATTATGGTGATGATGATGATGATGATAGAAGTTGTTGATGATGATGATGATAGAAGTTGATGATGATGATCAAGATGATGATGATAGAAGTTGTTGATGATAGAAGTTGATGATGATGATGATAGAAAATGATGATGATGATTATAGATGATGATGATGATAGAATTTGTAGATGATGATGATAGCAGTTGATGATGATGATGATGATAGAAGTTGATGATGATGATGATGATAGAAGATGATGATGATGTTGATAGAAGTTGATGATGATGATAGAAGTTGATGATGATGATAGAAGTTGATGGTGATGATGATGATAGAAGTTGATGATGATGATGATAGAAGTTGATGATGATGATGATGATGATAGAAGTTGATGATGATGATAGATGATGATGATGATGATGATAGAAGTTGATGATGATGATGATAGAAGTTGATGATGATGATGATGATAGAAGTTTATGATGATGATCAAGATGATGATGATGATAGAAGTTGTTGATGATGATGATAGTAGTTGATGATGATGAATATGAAAGTACTTGATGATGAAGATGATAGAAGTTGATGATGATGATGATGATGATAGAAGTTGAAGATGATGTTCAAGATGATGATGATGATAGAATTTGTTGAAGATAGAAGTTGATGATGATGATGATGATGATAGAAGATGATGATGATGATGATGATAGAAGTTGATGATGATGATCAAGATGATGATGATGATAGAAGTTGTTGATGATAGAAGTTGATGATGATGATGATGATAGAAAATGATGATGATGATTATAGATGATGATGATGATAGAATTTGTAGATGATGATGATAGCAGTTGATGATGATGATGATGATAGAAGTTGATGATGATGTTGATGATAGATGATGATGATGATAGAAGTTGATTGTGATGATGATGATGATGAAAGTAGTTGATGACGATGATGATAGAAGTTGATGATGATGATGATAGAAGATGATGATGATGTTGATAGAAGTTGATGATGATGATAGAAGTTGATGATGATGATGATAGAAGTTGATGATGATAGAAGTTGATGATGATGATGATAGAAGTTGATGATGGTTATAGAATTTTTTGATGATGATGATGATAGAAGTTGATGATGATGATGACAGAAATTGATGATGATGATAGAAGTTGATGATGATGATGATGATAGTAGTTGATGATGATGATTACTAAAGAAGTTGATGATGATGATGATGATGATAGAAGTTGATGATGATGATGATGATAGAAGTTGATGATGATGATCAAGATGATGATGGTAGAATTTGTAGATGATGATGATAGCAGTTGATGATGATGATAGAATTTGATGATGATGATGATTATGATAGATGATGATGATGATAGAAGTTGATTGTGATGATGATGATGAAAGTAGTTGATGATGATGATGATAGAAGTTGATGATGATGATGATGATAGAAGATGATGATAATGTTGATAGAAGTTGATGATGATGATAGAAGTTGATGATCATGATAGAAGTTGATGGTGATGATGATGATAGAAGTTGACGATGATGATGATAGAAGTTGATGATGATGATGATGATGACAGAAGTTGATGATGATGATGATGATAGATGATGATGATGATGATAGAAGTTGATGATGATGATGATAGAAGTTGATGATGATGATGATAGAAGTTTATGATGATGATCAAGATGATGATGATGATAGAAGTTGTTGATGATGATGATGATAGAAGTTGATGATGATGATGACAGAAGTTGATGATGATGATGATAGAAGTTGATGATGATGATGATAGTAGTTGATGATGATGAATATGAAAGTAGTTGATGATGAAGATGATAGAAGTTGATGATGATGATGATGATGATAGAAGTTGAAGATGATAATCAAGATGATGATGATGATAGAATTTGTTGAAGATAGAAGTTGATGATGATGATGATGATAGAAGATGATGATGATGATTATAGATTATGATGATAGAAGTTGTAGATGATGATGATAGCAGTTGATGATGATGATGAGAGAAGTTGATGATGATGATGATGATGATAATAGATGATGATGATGATAGAAGTTTATTGTGATGATGATGAAAGTAGTTGATGATAATGATGATGATAGAAGTTGATGATGATGATGATAGAAGATGATGATGATGTTGATAGAAGTTGATGATGATGATGATGATAGATGATGATGATGATAGAAGTTGATTGTAATGATGATGATGAAAGTAGTTGATGACGATGATGATAGAAGTTGATGATGATGATGATAGAAGATGATGATGATGTTGATAGAAGTTGATGATGATGATAGAAGTTGATGATGATGATAGAAGTTGTTGATGATGATGATGATAGAAGTTGATGATGGTTTTAGAATTTGTTGATGATGATGATGATAGAAGTTGATGATGATGATGACAGAAGTTGATGATGATGATAGAATTTGATGATGATGATGATGATAGTAGTTGATGATGATGATTACTAAAGAAGTTGATGATGATGATGATGATAGAAGTTGATGATGATGATGATGATAGAAGTTGATGATGATGATCAAGATGATGATGATGACAGAATTTGTAGATGATGATGATAGCAGTTGATGATGATGATAGAATTTGATGATGATGATGATTATGATAGATGATGATGATGATAGAACTTGATTGTGATGATGATGATGAAAGTAGTTGATGATGATGATGATAGAAGTTGATGATGATGATGATGATAGAAGATGATGATGATGTTGATAGAAGTTGATGATGATGATAGAAGTTGATGATCATGATAGAAGTTGATGGTGATGATGATGATAGAAGTTGATGATGATGATGATAGAAGTTGATGATGATGATGATGATGATAGAAGTTGATGATGATGATGATGATAGATGATGATTATGATGATGATAGAAGTTGATGAAGATGATGATAGAAGTTGATGATGATGATGATGATAGAAGTTTATGATGATGATCAAGATGATGATGATGATAGAAGTTGTTGATGATGATGATGATAGAAGTTGATGATGATGATGACAGAAGTTGATGATGATGATGATAGAAGTTGATGATGATGATGATAGTAGTTGATGATGAAGAATATGAAAGAAGTTGATGATGAAGATGATATAAGTTTATGATGATGATGATGATGATGATGATAGAAGTTGATGATGATGATCAAGATGATGATGATAGAATTTGTTGAAGATAGAAGTTGATGATGATGATGATGATGATAGAAGATGATGATGATGATGATTATAGTTGATGATAGAAGTTGTAGATGATGATAGCAGTTGATGATGATGAGAGAAGTTGATGATGATGATGATGATAATAGATGATGATGATGATAGAAGTTGATTGTGGTGATGATGAAAGTAGTTGATGATAATGATGATGATAGAAGTTGATGATGATGATGATAGAAGATGATGATGATGATGATAGAAGTAGAAGATGATGATGATGATGATAGATGATGATGATGATAGAAGTTGATTGTGATGATGATGATGAAAGTCGTTGATGACGATGATGATAGAAGTTGATGATGATGATAATAGAAGATGATGATGTTGATAGAAGTTGATGATGATGATAGAAGTTGATGATGATGATAGAAGTTGATGGTGATGATGATGATAGAAGTTGATGATGAGGAAGATGATAGAAGATGATGGTGATGATGACGATGATAGAAGTTGATGATGATAGAAGTTGATGATGATGATGATGATGATGATAGAAGTTGTTGATGATGATGATGATGATGATAGATGATTATGGTGATGATGATGATGATGATAGAAGTTGATGATGATGATGATAATAGAAGTTGATGATGATGATCAAGATGATGATGATAGAAGTTGTTGATGATAGAAGTTGATGATGATGATGATAGAAAATGATGATGATGATTATAGATGATGATGATGATAGAATTTGTAGATGATGATGATAGCAGTTGATGATGATGATGATAGAAGTTGATGATGATGATAGAAGATGATGATGATGTTGATAGAAGTTGATGATGATGATAGAAGTTGATGATGATGATAGAAGTTGATGGTGATGATGATGATAGAAGTTGATGATGATGATGATAGAAGTTGATGATGATGATGATGATGATAGAAGTTGATGATGATGATGATGATAGATGATGATGATGATGATGATAGAAGTTGATGATGATGATGATAGAAGTTGATGATGATGATGATGATAGAAGTTTATGATGATGATCAAGATGATGATGATGATAGAAGTTGTTGATGATGATGATAGTAGTTGATGATGATGAATATGAAAGTAGTTGATGATGAAGATGATAGAAATTGATGATGATGATGATGATGATAGAAGTTGAAGATGATGTTCAAGATGATGATGATGATAGAATTTGTTGAAGATAGAAGTTGATGATGATGATGATGATAGAAGATGATGATGATGATGATGATAGAAGTTGATGATGATGATCAAGATGATGATGATGATAGAAGTTGTTGATGATAGAAGTTGATGATGATGATGATAGAAAATGATGATGATGATTATAGATGATGATGATGATAGAATTTGTAGATGATGATGATAGCAGTTGATGATGATGATGATGATAGAAGTTGATGATGATGATGATGATAGATGATGATGATGATAGAAGTTGATTGTGATGATGATGATGATGAAAGTAGTTGATGACGATGATGATAGAAGTTGATGATGATGATGATAGAAGATGATGATGATGTTGATAGAAGTTGATGATGATGATAGAAGTTGATGATGATGATAGAAGTTGATGGTGATGATGATGATAGAAGTTGATGATGAGGAAGATGATAGAAGATGATGGTGATGATGACGATGATAGAAGTTGATGATGATAGAAGTTGATGATGATGATGATAGAAGTTGTTGATGATGATGATGATGATGATGATGATGATGATGATAGATGATTATGGTGATGATGATGATGATGATGATGATGATAGAAGTTGATGATGATGATGATAGAAGTTGATGATGGTTATAGAATTTGTTGATGATGATGATGATAGAAGTTGATGATGATGATGATGACAGAAGTTGATGATGATGATAGAAGTTGATGATGATGATGATGATAGTAGTTGATGATGATGATTACTAAAGAAGTTGATGATAATGATGATAGAAGTTGATGATGATGATGATGATAGAAGGTGATGATGATGATCAAGATGATGATGATGATAGAATTTGTAGATGATGATGATAGCAGTTGATGATGATGATAGAATTTGATGATGATGATGATTATGATAGATGATGATGATGATAGAAGTTGATTGTGATGATGATGATGAAAGTAGTTGATGATGATGATGATAGAAGTTGATGATGATGATGATGATAGAAGATGATGATGATGTTGATAGAAGTTGATGATGATGATAGAAGTTGATGATCATGATAGAAGTTGATGGTGATGATGATGATAGAAGTTGATGATGATGATGATAGAAGTTGATGATGATGATAATGATGATGACAGAAGTTGATGATGATGATGATGATAGATGATGATGATGATGATGATAGAAGTTGATGATGATGATGATAGAAGTTGATGATGGTGATGATAGAAGTTTATGATGATGATCAAGATGATGATGATGACAGAAGTTGTTGATGATGATGATGATAGAAGTTGATGATGATGATGACAGAAGTTGATGATGATGATGATAGAAGTTGATGATGATGATGATAGTAGTTGATGATGATGAATATGAAAGTAGTTGATGATGAAGATGATAGAAGTTGATGATAATGATGATGATAGAAGTTGAAGATGATGATCAAGATGATGATGATGATAGAATTTGTTGAAGATAGAAGTTGATGATGATGATGATGATGATAGAAGATGATGATGATGATTATAGATGATGATGATAGAAGTTGTAGATGATGATGATAGCAGTTGATGATGATGATGAGAGAAGTTGATGATGATGATGATAATAGATGATGATGATGATAGAAGTTGATTGTGATGATGATGAAAGTAGTTGATGATAATGATGATGATAGAAGTTGATGATGATGATGATAGAAGATGATGATGATGTTGATAGAAGTTGATGATGATGATGATAGATGATGATGATGATAGAAGTTGATTGTGATGATGATGATGAAAGTAGTTGATGACGATGATGATAGAAGTTGATGATGATGATGATGATAGAAGATGATGATGATGTTGATAGAAGTTGATGATGATGATAGAAGTTGATGATGATGATAGAAGTTGATGGTGATGATGATGATAGAAGTTGATGATGAGGAAGATGATAGAAGATGATGGTGATGATGCCGATGATAGAAGTTGATGATGATAGAAGTTGATGATGATGATGATGATAGAAGTTGTTGATGATTATGATGATGATGATGATAGATGATTATGGTGATGATGATGATGATGATAGAAGTTGATGATGATGATGATGATGATAGAAGTTGATGATGGTTTTAGAATTTGTTGATGATGATGATGATAGAAGTTGATTATGATGATGACAGAAGTTGATGATGATGATAGAAGTTGATGATGATGATGATGATAGTAGCTGATGATGATGATTACTAAAGAAGTTGATGATGATGATGATGGTAGAAGTTGATGATGATGATGATGATAGAAGTTGATGATGATGATCAAGATGATGATGATGACAGAATTTGTAGATGATGATGATAGCAGTTGATGATGATGATAGAATTTGATGATGATGATGATTATGATAGATGATGATGATGATAGAAGTTGATTGTGATGATGATGATGAAAGTAGTTGATGATGATGATGATAGAAGTTGATGATGATGATGATGATAGAAGATGATGATGATGTTGATAGAAGTTGATGATGATGATAGAAGTTGATGATCATGATAGAAGTTGATGGTGATGATGATGATAGAAGTTGATGATGATGATGATAGAAGTTGATGATGATGATGATGATGATAGTAGTTGATGATGATGATGATGATAGATGATGATTATGATGATGATAGAAGTTGATGAAGATGATGATAGAAGTTGATGCTGATGATAGAAGTTTATGATGATGATCAAGATTATGATGATGATAGAAGTTGTTGATGATGATGATGATAGAAGTTGATGATGATGATGACAGAAGTTGATGATGATGATGATAAAAGTTGATGATGATGATGATTATAGTAGTTGATGATGATGAATATGAAAGAAGTTGATGATGAAGATGATAAAAGTTGATGATGATGATGATGATGATAGAAGTTGATGATGATGATCAAGATGATGATGATGATAGAATTTGTTGAAGATAGAAGTTGATGATGATGATGATGATGATAGAAGATGATGATGATTATAGATGATGATGATAGAAGTTGTAGATGATGATGATAGCAGTTGATGATGATGATGAGAGAAGTTGATGATGATGATGATGATAATAGATGATGATGATGATAGAAGTTGATTGTGATGATGATGAAAGTAGTTGATGATAATGATGATGATAGAAGTTAATGATGATGATGATAGAAGATGATGATGATGTTGATAGAAGTTGATGATGATGATAGAAGTTGATGATGATGATAGAAGCTGATGATGATGATAGAAGTTGATGGTGATGATGATGATAGAAGTTGATGATGATGATGATGATAGAAGTTGATGATGATGATGATGATGATAGAAGTTGATGATGATGATGATGATAGATGACGATGATGATGATGATGATGATGATGATGATGATAGAAGTTGATGATGATGATGATGACAGAAGTTGTTGATGATGATAGAAGTTGATGATGATGATGATGATGATATAAGTTGATGATGATGATGATGATAGAAGTTTATGGTGATGATGATGATGATGATGATGATAGAAGTTGATGATGATGATGATGATAGAAGTTGATGATGATGATGATAGAATTTATTGATGATGATGATGACAGAAGTTGATGATGATGATAGAAGTTGATGATGATGATGATAGAAGTTTATGATGATGATGATTATGAAAGAAGTTGATGATGATGATGATAGAAGTTGATGATGATGATGAAAGAAGTTAATAATGATGATAATGATAGAAGTTGATGTTGATGATGATAGAAATGGATAGTGATGATGAGGATATAAGTTGTTGATGATGATGATGATAGAAGTTGATGATGATGATGATGATGATAGATAATGATGATGATAATAGAAGATGATTGTGATGATGATAGAAGTTGATGATGATGATAGAAGTTTATGATGATGATTAAGGTGATGATGATGATAGAAGTTGTTGATGATGATAGTGTTATGATCTGCTACCAGAGCTAAGGAAAGAGAGGAGATTTGTCCCTACGATAGAACTCAGCTGAATCCCTACGATGTAACAGGGAACCTGATCCTGCGATCAGACCTGCTAAAGTCCTAAGCTAGTCTGTACGGAGACCTATAGATGTGGGGAAGGAATCCCTACAAGTACTAAGGACTGGGAGGAAAATGGGACACCTCCTAACAGAAATAGTAGCAGACAGATGAACAAACAAAATATATAGAACATAGAGGTCCGTAGACCAAGCAAACTAACAGAGTAAGATACAGAGCACAGGCTAGCTAGAAAGTAGTTATACAATGAAGTCCAGCAAAGCCAGAAGGGCGGAGCAGGATTAAATAGGCCAACAAGGTCATGTGACCAGCAAAGGAAAAAACCTAAGAGCAAGGTTCTAACAGTACCCCCCCTTCTAAGAGGATCCTCCGGATCCCCTAGGACCAGGCTTATCAGGAAATCTCCTGTGAAACGCTCTGATAAGTCTGGACGCGGAAACATCATCTGACCTCACCCAAGAGTTATCCTCGGGTCCGAAACCTTTCCAGGCCACAAGATACTGCAATCTACCTCTATACCGTCTAGAGTTAAGGATGCGAGAAATTTCATATTCCCCGTCCTCCACCACCGGAGGAACAGAGGCAGAGGCGTCACCATCCGACACAACAGCTTTTTTTAACAGAGAGACATGAAATACTGGATTAATTCTCCAGGAGGTAGGAACCTCCAACCTAACAGCAGATTGGTTGACAACCTGAAGCACCTTAAAGGGCCCTACAAACTTGGGACCCAATTTCTTAGAAGGAATCCTCAACCGCAGATTCCTAGAGGACAACCAAACCATGTCACCAACAGCGAACAAAACCTCCTGTCGTTTCCTATCAAAGTAGTCTTTAGATTTTCTGTTGGCCTCCTGAAGATTACCACGCACATCCGTCCAAACTCTCTCCAAATCACCGGAAAAATTCTCCTCCTCAGGCACGGCAGATCCCAACTTGGAGAACGACCCAAACGACGGATGTCTCCCAGAACAACAAAAAAAGGCGAACAACCAGCAGAAGAAGATGTATGATTGTTCAGAGCAAATTCAGCAAGTGGCAGAAACTCAGACCACCCCTCTTGATTGTCTGCCACAAAACAACGCAAGAACTGCTCAACATCCTGGTTTTTCCTTTCTGTCTGGCCATTAGATTCAGGATGATATCCGGACGAGAACGACAAATGAACTCCCAACCTGTCACAAAAGGCACGCCAAAAACGAGCCACAAACTGAGGACCCCTATCAGAAACAATGTCAGTAGGAACGGCATGAAGTCTGACAATTTCCTTGACAAAGGCCTTAGCGAGAGTTTTAGCGCAGGGCAGTTTGACGAAGGGAACCAAGTGACACATCTTGCTAAAACGGTCCACGACCACCCAGATGACAGTAAAACCCTCAGAGGGGGGAAGGTCAGTTATAAAGTCCATAGCCAAATGTGTCAAAGGAGCACTAGGAACCTCCAAAGGACAAAGCAACCCCGCAGCAGGAGTATGTGAGGACTTAGATCTAGCACATATAGTACATTGACGCACCCACTTAATGACTTCCTTCTGCCATCCAGGCCACCAAAAACTGCGACCCACCAGTCTCTTGGTCTCAGAGATTCTGGGATGATCTGCCAACCGAGATTCGTGACACTCAACAAACAAATCTCTCCTAAAGGTCCCAGGCACAAACAACCTCCCATGAGGAGTGTTAGATGGGGCATTCTCCTGTGCTTTAAGAATCTTATCTTCCAAAATGGAGTCCAAAGCAGCTATCACAGCACCATCTTGTAAAATGTTCTCCTCTTTCTCAGCACCGACTATGGGAGAAAAACTGCGACACAAGGCATCCGCCTTAACATTCTTAGTACCAGGGATGTAAGTAACGGAGAAATTAAACCGCGAGAAAAACAGTGCCCACCTAGCCTGACGGGCATTCAGGCGCTTGGCAGCATCAAGATATATCAGATTTTTATGATCCTTAAGAACCTGAACGGGAAATTCCGCACCTTCCAAGAAGTGGCGCCAGTGTTCAAATGCGAGTTTAATAGCCAATAATTCCTGATTACCAATATCGTAATTCAGTTCAGTCTCCGAAAAATTTTTTGAAAAAAAGGCACAGGGATGTAATCCATCCCCGTTATCCTGAGACAATACTGCGCCAACCCCCACAGAGGAAGCATCAACCTCAACCAAAAACGGCTTAGTCACATCAGGCTGCATAAGGATGGGAGCAGAGGTGAACCTCTCCTTGAGATACACAAAAGCTTCAATGGCCTCAGAAGACCACTGAACCGCATCAGCACCTTTCCTGGTGAGATCGGTCAGAGGTTTGACAATACTAGAAAATTTTTTTATGAATTTTCTGTAATAATTGGCGAAACCTAAAAACCTCTGTATCGATTTCAAACCAATAGGCCTAGGCCATTCCTGTACAGCTTGAACTTTAACCGGGTCCATCTCAAAACCTTCGCTGGAGATAATGTAACCCAAAAAACGAATTCTCTGTACAGCGAACTCACATTTCTCCAGCTTAGCAAAAAGCAAATTGTCCATTAATAACTGTAATACCTCACGTACGCTCCGCCAACGAGACTCCAGATCCGGCGAATAAATCAAAATGTCATCCAAATACACAACCACATTTTTGCAGATCAAAGGTCTAAGGATGTCATTAATAAGATTCTGAAAAAATGCAGGAGCATTAGTAAGACCAAAAGGCATAACCAGATTCTCAAAATGACCCACAGGAGTGTTAAAAGCAGTCTTCCATTCGTCACCCTCCTTCATGCGCAACAGATTGTATGCCCCCTTAAGGTCAATTTTAGAGAACCACTTGGCCCCCATTAACTGGTTAAACAGATCAGGAATCAATGGCAGTGGGTAAGGATTGCGTACAGTAATTTTGTTAATCTCACGAAAATCCAGACAAGGACGTAAACCGCCGTCCTTTTTTTTTACAAAAAAAAATCCAACCGCCACAGGAGACTTAGAGGGCCTAATGTGACCGGCGGCCAAACTTGTCTGTATGTATTCCTCCAAAGCCTTCCTCTCAGGAATAGTAAGATTAAATAAACGGCTTTTAGGAAGAATCGCTCCAGGGACAAATTCAATAGAACAATCATAGTCTCTATGGGGAGGCAAAACCTGCGATTCCTTCTCAGAAAAAACTCTCCAAAAATCCTGAATAGGAACAGGCAATTCTCCCCTATCCAAAGCTGCAATACGCCCGTTACAACACTTGTCATAACATTTATGGCTCCAGGATTTAATTTCACTGGTAGACCAATCCAGTACAGGATTGTTAAATTTTAACCAGGGCAATCCCAATATTACTGGAGAAGGCAAGTTATTCAAAACTACCAAATCCAATTTCTCATGGTGAACACCATTAATAGTGAGAGGAAATTCACAGACCTTGAGAGTAATATTCTTCAAAGGGGAACCATCCACAGAAACCACAGCAATGGGGGATGATAAAGGTTCGGGTTTTAAATTGAGTCTTTCCAAGAATCCCCCATCAATTACATTCAGAGTAGACCCACAATCAACAAACACCCGAAATTCCATTAATTTTTCCTGAGCAATCGTGGAAGCAGCTAAAAATACACCCTTGGAATTTAAACAGGCAATACGGGCATGACTGACCATTTTTTTTCTTTCTTCATACGAAGCTCACAGCCTTTAATCAAATGACCAGATTTTCCGCAATAGAAACACAAGCCTTCAGATAATCTACGGTCTTTTTCTTGAGAGCGAGGTGCCACCGATCCAATCTCCATCGGTTCACCACTGTTAGTACACACATTCTCATAACCAGAAACTGACATAGCAGAGGATTTGCTCTCATAAACCCTTGCACGCAGTCTCCTATCCACCCGTATAGCTAATTGCATAGCCTGTTGCAAATCTTCAGGTGTAGGATAAGCAATTAGCAGGTCTTCAACCCTTTCATTGAGCCCAGCAAGAAATAGACTTTTCAGAGCAGAATCGTTCCACCCTGTTTGAGTAGACCAACGACGGAAATGAGTACAATATTTTTCCACATTACCTGATCCCTGTTTCAAACGTCTCAACTCAGTCTCAGCTGATGCGACACGGTCAGGATCATCATATAATAGTCCCAAAGCAGAAAAAAAACTATCCACTGATCTGAAGCATGTATCACTAGGTTGCAAAGAAAAGGCCCACTCCTGAGGCTCTCTGCGCAAAAGTGACATTATGAACCCTATGCGCTGGGATTCATCCCCAGAGGACTTGGGTCTCAAACGAAAATACAATAAGCAAGCATTTTTAAATGAAAAAAATTCTCGGTGTTCACCAAAAAATAAATCCGGCAAACATACCTTAGGCTCCAAGAAATGTGCTCCAGGACAGTTACTCACGTGCTGATGGAGCTCGGCCACCTCCAGAGAGAGTCCCTGCAGGCGATGAGCCAAATCCTGAACCGACACCATGATGGAACAGAAAAATCTTTCCTTAGAGAATTTGCAGGCTGGACTTACTGTTATGATCTGCTACCAGAGCTAAGGAAAGAGAGGAGATCTGTCCCTACGATAGAACTCAGCTGAATCCCTACGATGTAACAGGGAACCTGATCCTGCGATCAGTCCTGCTAAAGTCCTAAGCTAGTCTGTACAGAGACCTATAGATGTGGGGAAGGAATCCCTACAAGAACTAAGGACTGGGAGGAAAATGGGACACCTCCTAACAGAAATAGTAGCAGACAGACGAACAAACAAAATATATAGAACATAGAGGTCCGTAGACCAAGCAAACTAACAGAGTAAGATACAGAGCACAGGCTAGCTAGAAAGTAGTTATACAATGAAGTCCAGCAAAGCCAGAAGGGCGGAGCAGGATTAAATAGGCCAACAAGGTCATGTGACCAGCAAAGGAAAAAACCTAAGAGCAAGGTTCTAACAGATAGAAGTTGATGATGAAGATGATAGAAGATGATGATGATGATTATAGATGATGATGATGATAGAAGTTGATGATGATGATGAAAGAAGTTGATGATGGTGATAGAAGTTGATGATGATAATAGAAGATGATGATGATGTTGATAGAAGTTGATGATGATGATAGAAGTTGATGATGATGATGATAGAAGATGGTGATGATGATCATGATGATGATTGAAGTTGATGATGATGATGATGATGATAGAAGTTGATGATGATGATGATGATGATGATAATGATGATAGAAGTTGATGATGATGATGATGATGATGATAGAAGTTGATGATGATGATAGAAGTTGATGATGATGATGATGATGATAGATGATGATGATGATGATAGATGATGATGTTGATAGATGATGATAATGATGATGATGATAGAAGTTGATGTTGATGATGATGATGATAGAAGTTGATGATGATGATGATGATTATAGATGATGATGATGATGATGATGATAGATGATGATGTTGATAGATGATGATAATGATGATGATGATAGAAGTTGAAGATGATGATGATGATGATAGATGATGATGGTAGAAATTGATGATGATGATGATGACAGAAGTTAATGATGATGATAGAAATTGATGATGATGATGATGATGATGATAGAAGTTGATGATGATGATGATGATGATAAAGATGTTGATGATGATAGTAGTTTAATATGATGATAGAAGTTGATGATGATGATAGAAGTTGATGATGATGATAGAAGTTGATGATGATGAAAATATAATTTGATTATGATGATGATAGAAGTTGATGATGATGTTGATAGAAGATGATGATGATGATGATCATGAAGATGATTGAAGTTTATGGAGAAGATGATGATGATGATAGAAGTTGATGATGATGATGATAGAAGTTGTTGATGATGATGATGATAGATGATGATGATGAAGATGATAGAAGTTGATGATGATGATGATGATAGATGATGATGATGATAGAATTTGATGATGACGATGATGATTACAGAAGTTGATGATGATGATAGAAATTGATGAAGATGATAGAAGATGATGGTGATGATGAAGATGGTAGAAGTTGATGATGATAGAAGTTGATGAGGATGATGATAGAAGTTGTTGATGATGATGATGATAGATGATTATGGTGATGATGATGATGATGATGATAGAAGTTGATGATGATGATGATGATAGAAGTTGATGATGATTATAGAATTTGTTGATGATAATGATGATAGAAGTTGATGATGATGATGACAGAAGTTGATGATGATGATAGAAGTTGATGATGATGATGATGATAGTAGTTGATAATGATGATTACGAAAGAAGTTGATGATGATGATGATGATAGAAGTTGATGATGATGATGATGATGATAGAAGTTGATGATGATGATCAAGATGATGATGATGATAGAAGTTGTTGATGATAGAAGTTGATGATGATGATGATGATAGAAAATGATGATGATGATTATAGATGATGATAGAATTTGTAGATGATGATGATAGCAGTTGATGATGATGATGATAGAAGTTGATAATGATGATGATGATAGATGATGATGATGATAGAAGTTGATTGTGATGATGATGATGAAAGTAGTTGATGATGATGATGATAGAAGTTGATGATGATGATGATGATAGAAGATGATGATGATGTTGATAGAAGTTGATGGTGATGATAGAAGTTGATGATGATGATGATGATAGAAGTTGATGATGATGATGATGATGATGATAGAAGTTGATAATGATGATGATGGTAGATGAAGATGATGATGATGATAGAAGTTGATGATGATGACAGAAGTTGATGATGATGATAGAAGTTGATGATCATGATGATAGAAGATGAAGATGATGATGATAGAAGTTGATGATGATAGAAGTTGATGATGATGATGATAGAAGTTTATGATGATGATCAAGATGATGATGATGATAGAATTTGATGATTATGATAATAGAAGATGATGATGATGATGATTATAGATGATGATGATGATAGAAGTTGTTGATGATGATGAAAGAAGTTGATGATGATGATAGAAGTTGATGATGATGATGATAGAAGATGATGATGATGTTGATAGAAGTTGATGATGATGATAGAAGTTGATGATGATGATAGAAGTTGATGATGATAATTGAAGATGATGATGATGATCATGATGATGATTGAAGTTGATGATGATGATGATGATGATAGAAGTTGATGATGATGATGATAGAAATTGATGAAGATTATAGAAGATGATGGTGATGATGGCGATGATAGAAGTTGATGATGATAGAAGTTGATGATGATGATGATAGAAGTTGTTGTTGATGATGATGATGATGATGATAGATGATTATGGTGATGATGATGATGATGATAGAAGTTGATGATGATGATGATGATAGAAGTTGATGATGATTATAGAATTTGTTGATGATGATGATGATAGAAGTTGATGATGATGATGATAGAAGTTGATGATGATGATCAAGATGATGATGATGATAGAAGTTGTTGATGATAGAAGTTGATGATGATGATGATAGAAAATGATGATGATGATTATAGTTGGTGATGATGATAGAATTTGTAGATGATGATGATAGCAGTTGATGATGATGATGATAGAAGTTGATGATGATGATGATAGATGATGATGATGATGGTAGATGTTGATTGTGATGATGATGATGAAAGTAGTTGATGATGATAGAAGTTGATGATGATGATGATGATGATAGAAGTTGATGATGATGATGATGATAGATGAACATGATGATGATGATGATGATGATGATAGAAGTTGATGATGATGATGATGACAGAAGTTGATGATGATGATAGAAGTTGATGATCATGATGATAGAAGATGAAGATGATGATGATAGAAGTTGATTATGATAGAAGTTGATGATGATGATAGAAGTTTATGATGATGATCAAGATGATGATGATAGAAGTTGATGATGATGATGATGATTATAGATGATGATGTTAGAAGTTGTTGATGATGATCAAAGAAGATGATGAGGATAGAAGTTGATTATGATAGAAGTTGATGATGATGATAGAAGTTTATGATGATGATCAAGATGATGATGATAGAAGTTGATGATGATGAAGATGATTATAGATGATGATGTTAGAAGTTGTTGATGATGATGAAAGAAGATGATGATGATAGAAGTTGATGATGATGATGATAGAAGATGATGATGATGTTGATAGAAGTTGATGATGATGATAGAAGTTGATGATGATGATGATAGAAGTTGATGATGATGATAATAGAAGATGATGATGATGATCATGATGATGATTGAAGTTGATGATGATGATGATAGAAGTTGATGATGATGATGATGATGATGTTAGAAGTTGATGATGATGATGATGATAGAAATTGATGAAGATTATAGAAGATGATGGTGATGATGACGATGATAGAAGTTGATGATGATAGAAGTTGATGATGATGATGATGATGATAGAAGTTGTTGATGATGATGATGATAGATGATTATGGTGATGATGATGATGATGATTATGATGATAGAAGTTGATGATGATGATTATGATAGAAGTTGATGATGATTATAGAATTTGTTGATGATGATGATGATAGAAGTTGATGATGATGATGATGATAGAAGTTGATGATGATGATCAAGATGATGATGATGATAGAAGTTGTTGATGATAGAAGTTGATGATGATGATGATGATAGAAAATGATGATGATGATTATAGTTGATGATGATGATAGAATTTGTAGATGATGATGATAGCAGTTGATGATGATGATGATGATAGAAGTTGATGATGATGATGATAGATGATGATGATGAAGATAGAAGTTGATTGTGATGATGATGATGAAAGTAGTTGATGATGATAGAAGTTGATGATGATGATGATAGAAGATGATGATGATGTTGATAGAAGTTGATGATGATGATAGAAGTTGATGATAATGATGATAGAAGTTGATGATGATGATAGAAGTTGATGATGATGATAGAAGTTGATGGTGATGATGATGATAGAAGTTGATGATGATGATGATGATGATAGAAGTTGATGATGATGATGATGATAGAAGTTGATGATGATGATGATGATGATAGATGAATATGATAATGATGATGATGATGATAGAAGTTGATGATGATGATGACAGAAGTTGATGATGATTGAATTTGATGATCATGATGATAGAAGATGAAGATGATGATTATAGATGATGATGATGATAGAAGTTGTTGATGATGATGATGAAAGAATTTGATGATGATGATAGAAGTTGATGATGATGATGATAGAAGATGATGATGTTGATAGAAGTTGATGATGATGATAGAAGTTGATGATGGATAGAAGTTGATGATGATGATAATAGAAGATGATGATGATCATGATGATGTTTGAAGTTGATGATGATGATGATGATGATAGAAGTTGATGATGATGATGATAGAAGTTGATGATGATGATGATAAAGATGTTGATGATGATAGGAGTTGATGATGATAGAAGTTGATGATGATGATGATGATAGAAGTTGATGATGATAGAAGTTGTTGATGATGATGATGATGATGATAGATGATGATGATGATGATAGATGATGATTTTGATAGATGATGATAATGATGATGATGATAGAAGTTGATGATGATGATGATGATAGAAGTTGATGATGATGATGATGATATATGATGATGATGATAGAAGTTGATGATGATGATGATTATAGATGATGATAATGATGATGATGATAGAAGTTGATGATGATGATGATGATGATAGAAGTTGAAGATGATGATGATGATAGATGATGATGATAGAAATTGATGATGATGATGATGACAGAAGTTAATGATGATGATAGAAGTTGATGATGATGATGATGATGATGATGATGGAAGATGATTGTGATGATGATGATGAAAGAAGCTGATGATGATGATGATGATGATGATAGAAGTTGATGATGATGATGATAAGATGTTGATGATGATAGGAGTTGATGATGATGATAGAAGTTGATGATGATGATGATGATAGAAGTTGATGATGATGATGATAGATTTGATTATAATGATGATAGTAGTTGATGATGATGTTGATAGAAGATGATGATGTTGATGATGATGATGATCATGAAGATAACTGAAGTTTATGGAGAAGATGATGATGATGATGATGATGATGATGATAAAAGTTGATGATGATGATGATAGAAGTTGATGATTATGATGATAGAAGTTGATGATGATGATGATAGATGATGATGATGAAGATCATATAAGTTGATGATGATGATGATCATAGATGATGATGAAGATGATAGAAGATGATGGTGATGATGACGATGATAGAAGTTGATGATGATAGAAGTTGATGATGATGATGATGATAGAAGTTGTTGATGATGATGATGATAGATGATTATGGTGATGATGATGATGATGATGATGATAGAAGTTGATGATGATGATGATGATAGAAGTTGATGATGATTATAGAATTTGGTGATGATGATGATGATAGAAGTTGATGATGATGATGACAGAAGTTGATGATGATGATAGAAGTTGATGATGATGATGATGATGATAGTAGTTGATGATGATGATTACGAAAGAAGTTGATGATGATGATGATGATAGAAGTTGATGATGATGATGATGATGATAGAAGTTGATGATGATGATCAAGATGATGATGATGATAGAAGTTGTTGATGATAGAAGTTGATGATGATGATGATAGAAAGTGATGATGATGATGATGATAGATGATGATGATGATAGAAGTTGATTGTGATGATGATGATGAAAGTAGTTGATGATGATGATGATAGAAGTTGATGATGATGATGATGATAGAAGATGATGATGATGTTGATAGAAGTTGATGATGATGATAGAAGTTGATGATGATGATAGAAGTTGATGGTGATGATGATGATAGAAGTTGATGATGATGAAGATGATAGAAGATGATGGTGATGATGACGATGATAGAAGTTGATGATGATAGAAGTTGATGATGATGATGATGATGATGATAGAAGTTGTTGATGATGATGATGATGATAGATGATTATGGTGATGATTATGATGATGATAGAAGTTGATGATGATGATGATAGAAGTTGATTATGATTATAGAATTTGTTGATGATGATGATGATAGAAGTTGATGATGATGATGACAGAAGTTGATGATGATGATAGAAGTTGATGATGATAGTAGTTGATGATGATGATTACGAAAGAAGTTGATGATGATGATGATGATAGAAATTGATGATGATGATGATGATAGAAGTTGATGATGATTATAGAATTAGTTGATGATGATGATCAAGATGATGATGATGATAGAAGTTGTTGATGATAGAAGTTGATGATGATGATGATAGAAAATGATGATGATGATTATAGTTGGTGATGATGATAGAATTTGTAGATGATGATGATAGCAGTTGATGATGATGATGATAGAAGTTGATGATGATGATGATAGATGATGATGATGATGGTAGATGTTGATTGTGATGATGATGATGAAAGTAGTTGATGATGATAGAAGTTGATGATGATGATGATGATGATAGAAGTTGATGATGATGATGATGATAGATGAACGATGATGATGATGATGATGATGATGATAGAAGTTGATGATGATGATGATGACAGAAGTTGATGATGATGATAGGAAGTTGATGATCATGATGATAGAAGATGAAGATGATGATGATAGAAGTTGATTATGATAGAAGTTGATGATGATGATAGAAGTTTATGTTGATGATCAAGATGATGATGATAGAAGTTGATGATGATGATGATGATTATAGATGATGATGTTAGAAGTTGTTGATGATGATCAAAGAAGATGATGAGGATAGAAGTTGATTATGATAGAAGTTGATGATGATGATAGAAGTTTATGATGATGATCAAGATGATGATGATAGAAGTTGATGATGATGAAGATGATTATAGATGATGATGTTAGAAGTTGTTGATGATGATGAAAGAAGATGATGATGATAGAAGTTGATGATGATGATGATAGAAGATGATGATGATGTTGATAGAAGTTGATGATGATGATAGAAGTTGATGATGATGATGATAGAAGTTGATGATGATGATAATAGAAGATGATGATGATGATCATGATGATGATTGAAGTTGATGATGATGATGATAGAAGTTGATGATGATGATGATGATGATGTTAGAAGTTGATGATGATGATGATGATAGAAATTGATGAAGATTATAGAGATGATGGTGATGATGACGATGATAGAAGTTGATGATGATAGAAGTTGATGATGATGATGATGATGATAGAAGTTGTTGATGATGATGATGATAGATGATTATGGTGATGATGATGATGATTATGATGATAGAAGATGATGATGATGATTATGATAGAAGTTGATGATGATTATAGAATTTGTTGATGATGATGATGATAGAAGTTGATGATGATGATGATGATAGAAGTTGATGATGATGATCAAGATGATGATGATGATAGAAGTTGTTGATGATAGAAGTTGATGATGATGATGATGATAGAAAATGATGATGATGATTATAGTTGATGATGATGATAGAATTTGTAGATGATGATGATAGCAGTTGATGATGATGATGATGATAGAAGTTGATGATGATGATGATAGATGATGATGATGAAGATAGAAGTTGATTGTGATGATGATGATGAAAGTAGTTGATGATGATAGAAGTTGATGATGATGATGATAGAAGATGATGATGATGTTGATAGAAGTTGATGATGATGATAGAAGTTGATGATAATGATGATAGAAGTTGATGATGATGATAGAAGTTGATGATGATGATAGAAGTTGATGGTGATGATGATGATAGAAGTTGATGATGATGATGATGATGATAGAAGTTGATGATGATGATGATGATAGAAGTTGATGATGATGATGATGATGATAGATGAATATGATGATGATGATGATGATGATAGAAGTTGATGATGATGATGACAGAAGTTGATGATGATTGAATTTGATGATCATGATGATAGAAGATGAAGATGATGATTATAGATGATGATGATGATAGAAGTTGTTGATGATGATGATGAAAGAATTTGATGATGATGATAGAAGTTGATGATGATGATGATAGAAGATGATGATGTTGATAGAAGTTGATGATGATGATAGAAGTTGATGATGATGATGATAGAAGTTGATGATGATGATAATAGAGATGATGATGATCATGATGATGTTTGAAGTTGATGATGATGATGATGATGATAGAAGTTGATGATGATGATGATAGAAGTTGATGATGTGATGATAAAGATGTTGATGATGATAGGAGTTGATGATGATAGAAGTTGATGATGATGATGATGATAGAAGTTGATGATGATAGAAGTTGTTGATGATGATGATGATGATGATAGATGATGATGATGATGATAGATGATGATTTTGATAGATGATGATAATGATGATGATGATAGAAGTTGATGATGATGATGATGATAGAAGTTGATGATGATGATGATGATATATGATGATGATGATAGAAGTTGATGATGATGATGATTATAGATGATGATAATGATGATGATGATAGAAGTTGATGATGATGATGATGATGATAGAAGTTGAAGATGATGATGATGATAGATGATGATGATAGAAAATGATGATGATGATGATGACAGAAGTTAATGATGATGATAGAAGTTGATGATGATGATGATAGATGATGATGATGGAAGATGATTGTGATGATGATGATGAAAGAAGCTGATGATGATGATGATGATGATGATAGAAGTTGATGATGATGATGATAAAGATGTTGATGATGATAGGAGTTGATGATGATGATAGAAGTTGATGATGATGATGATGATAGAAGTTGATGATGATGATGATAGAATTTGATTATAATGATGATAGTAGTTGATGATGATGTTGATAGAAGATGATGATGTTGATGATGATGATGATCATGAAGATAACTGAAGTTTATGGAGAAGATGATGATGATGATGATGATGATGATGATAAAGTTGATGATGATGATGATAGAAGTTGATGATTATGATGATAGAAGTTGATGATGATGATGATAGATGATGATGATGAAGATCATATAAGTTGATGATGATGATGATATAGATGATGATGAAGATGATAGAAGATGATGGTGATGATGACGATGATAGAAGTTGATGATGATAGAAGTTGATGATGATGATGATGATAGAAGTTGTTGATGATGATGATGATAGATGATTATGGTGATGATGATGATGATGATGATAGAAGTTGATGATGATGATGATGATAGAAGTTGATGATGATTATAGAATTTGGTGATGATGATGATGATAGAAGTTGATGATGATGATGACAGAAGTTGATGATGATGATAGAAGTTGATGATGATGATGATGATGATAGTAGTTGATGATGATGATTACGAAAGAAGTTGATGATGATGATGATGATAGAAGTTGATGATGATGATGATGATGATAGAAGTTGATGATGATGATCAAGATGATGATGATGATAGAAGTTGTTGATGATAGAAGTTGATGATGATGATGATAGAAAGTGATATGATGATAGATGATGATGATGATAGAAGTTGATTGTGATGATGATGATGAAAGTAGTTGATGATGATGATGATAGAAGTTGATGATGATGATGATGATAGAAGATTGATGATGATAGAAGTTGATGATGATGAAGATGATAGAAGATGATGGTGATGATGACGATGATAGAAGTTGATGATGATAGAAGTTGATGATGATGATGATGATGATGATAGAAGTTGTTGATGATGATGATGATGATAGATGATTATGGTGATGATTATGATGATGATAGAAGTTGATGATGATGATGATAGAAGTTGATTATGATTATAGAATTTGTTGATGATGATGATGATAGAAGTTGATGATGATGATGACAGAAGTTGATGATGATGATAGAAGTTGATGATGATAGTAGTTGATGATGATGATTACGAAAGAAGTTGATGATGATGATGATGATAGAAATTGATGATGATGATGATGATAGAAGTTGATGATGATTATAGAATTTGTGATGATGATGATGATAGAAGTTGATGTTGATACAAAATGATGATGATGATTATAGATGATGATGATAATAGAATTTGTAGATGATGATGATAGCAGTTGATGATAATGATAGAAGTTGATGATGATGATGATTATGATAGATCATGATGATGATAGAAGTTGATTGTGATGATGATGATGAAAGTAGTTGATGATGATGATGATAGAAGTTGATGATGATGTGGATGATAGAAGATGATGATGATGTTGATAGAAGTTGATGATGATAGAAGTTGATGATCATGATAGAAGTTGATGGTGATGATGATGATAGAAGTTGATGATGATGATGATAGAAGTTGATGATGATGATGATGATAGATGATGATGATGATGATGATAGAAGTTGATGATGATGATGATAGAAGTTGATGATGATGAAATGATGATGATGATTATAGATGATGAGATGATGATAGAAGATGATGATGATGTTGATAGACGTTGGAAGTTGATGATGATGATGATGATAGAAGTTTATGATGATGATCAAGATGATGATGATGATAGAAGTTGTTGATGATAGAAGTTGATGATGATGATGATGATAGAAAATGATGATGATGATTATAGATGATGATGATGATGATAGAAGATGATGATGATGTTGATAGACGTTGATGATGATGATAGAAGTTGATGATGATGATAGAAGTTGATGGTGATGATGATGATAGAAGTTGATGATGATGATGATGATAGAAGTTGATGATGATGATGATGATAGAAGTGGATGATGATGATGATGATAGATGATTATGATGATGATGATGATAGAAGTTGATGATGATGATGACAGAAGTTGATGATGATGATAGAAGTTGATGATCATGATGATAGAAGATGAAGATGATGATGATAGAAGTTGATGATGATAGAAGTTGATGATGATGATGATGATGATATAAGTTAATGATGATGATAGAATTTGTTGATGATGATGATGACAGAAGTTGATGATGATGATAGAAGTTGATGATGATGATAGAAGTTGATGATGATGATGATGATGATAGAAGTTTATGATGATGATGATTATGAAAGAAGTTCATGGTGATGATGATAGAAGTTGATGATGATGAAAGAAGTTAATAATGATGATGATGATAGAAGTTGATGTTGTTGAGGATAGAAGTGGATGGTGATGATGAGGATAGAAGTTGTTGATGATGATGATGATGATGATGAAAGAAGTAGATGATGATGATGATAGATGATGATGATGATGACAGAAGATGATTGTGATGATGATGAAAGAAGTCGATGATGATCATGATGATAAAGTTGATGATGATGTTAGAAGATGTTGATGATGATGATGATAGAAGTTGATGATGATAGAAGTTGATGATGATGATGATAGAAGTTGATGATGATGATGATGATAGAAGTTGATGATGATGATGATAGAATTTGATGATGATTGATGATGATGATAGAAGTTTATGATGATGATAGAAGATGATGATGATCATGATGATGATTGAAGTTGATGATGATGATGATGATAGAAGTTGATGATGATGATGATAGAAGTTGATGATGATGATGATGGAAGTTGATGATGATGATGATGATAGATGATGATGATGATAGATGATGATGATAGATGATGATAATGATGATGATGATAGAAGTTGATGATGATGATGATAGAAGATGATGATGATGATGATGCATGGTGATGATGATGATAGAAGTTGATTGTGATGATGATGAAAGAAGTTGATGATGATGATGATGATGATAGAAGATGTTGATGATAAAAGAAGTTGATGATGATGATAGAAATTGATGATGATGATGATGATAGAAGTTGATGATGATGATCAAGATGATGATGATGATAGAAGTTGTTGATGATAGAAGTTGATGATGATGATGATAGAAAGTGATAATGATGATTATAGATGATGATGATGATAGAATTTGTAGATGATGATGATAGCAGTTGATGATGATGATGATGATAGAACTTGATGATGATGATGATGATAGATGATGATGATTATAGAAATTGATTGTGATGATGATGATGAAAGTAGTTGATGATGATGATGATAGAAGTTGATGATGATGATGATGATAGAAGATGATGATGATGTTGATAGAAGTTGATGATGATGATAGAAGTTGATGATGATGATAGAAGTTGATGGTGATGATGATGCTAGAAGTTGATGATGATGAAGATGATAGAAGATGATGGTGATGATGACGATGATAGAAGTTGATGATGATAGAAGTTGATGATGATGATGATGATGATGATAGAAGTTGTTGATGATGATGATGATGATGATGATAGATGATTATGGTGATGATGATGATGATGATAGAAGTTGATGATGATGATGATGATAGAAGTTGATGATGATTATAGAATTTGTTGATGATGATGATGATAGAAGTTGATGATGATGATGACAGAAGTTGATGATGATGATAGAAGTTGATGATGATAGTAGTTGATGATGATGATTACGAAAGAAGTTGATGATGATGATGATGATAGAAGTTGATGATGATGATGATGATAGAAGCTGATGATGATGATCAAGATGATGATGATGATAGAAGTTGTTGATGATAGAAGTTGATGATGATGATGATGATAGAAAATGATGATGATGATTATAGATGATGATGATGATAGAAGTTGATGATGATGATGATGATAGAAGCTGATGATGATGATCAAGATGATGATGATGATAGAAGTTGTTGATGATAGAAGTTGATGATGATGATGATGATAGAAAATGATGATGATGATTATAGATGATGATGATGATAGAATTTGTAAATGATGATGATAGCAGTTGATGATAATGATAGAAGTTGATGATGATGATGATTATGATAGATCATGATGATGATAGAAGTTGATTGTGATGATGATGATGAAAGTAGTTGATGATGATGATGATAGAAGTTGATGATGATGATGATGATAGAAGATGATGATGATGTTGATAGAAGTTGATGATGATGATAGAAGTTGATGATCATGATAGAAGTTGATGGTGATGATGATGATAGAAGTTGATGATGATGATGATAGAAGTTGATGATGATGATGATGATAGATGATGATGATAGAAGTTGATGATGATGATGATAGAAGTTGATGATGATGATGATGATAGAAGTTTATGATGATGATCAAGATGATGATGATGATAGAAGTTGTTGATGATAGAAGTTGATGATGATGATGATGATAGAAAATGATGATGATGATTATAGATGATGATGATGATAGAATTTGTAGATGATGATGATAGCAGTTGATGATAATAATGATGATGATAGAAGTTGATGATGATGATGATGATGATAGATGATGATGATGATGATGATAGAAGTTGATTGTGATGATGATGAAAGTAGTTGATGATGATGATGATTATGATAGATGATGATGATGATAGAACTTGATTGTGATGATGATGATGAAAGTAGTTGATGATGATGATGATAGAAGTTGATGATGATGATGATGATAGAAGATGATGATGATGTTGATAGAAGTTGATGATGATGATAGAAGTTGATGATCATGATAGAAGTTGATGGTGATGATGTTGATAGAAGTTGATGATGATGATGATAGAAGTTGATGATGATGATGATGATGATAGAAGTTGATGATGATGATGATGATAGATGATGATTATGATGATGATAGAAGTTGATGAAGATGATGATAGAAGTTGATGATGATGATAGAAGTTTATGATGATGATCAAGATGATGATGATGATAGAAGTTGTTGATGATGATGATGATAGAAGTTGATGATGATGATGACAGAAGTTGATGATGATAGAAGTTGATGATGATGATGATAGTAGTTGATGATGAAGAATATGAAAGAAGTTGATGATGAAGATGATATAAGTTTATGATGATGATGATGATGATAGAAGTTGATGATGATGATCAAGATGATGATGATAGAATTTGTTGAAGATAGAAGTTGATGATGATGATGATGATGATAGAAGATGATGATGATGATGATTATAGATGATGATGATAGAAGTTGTAGATGATGATGATAGCAGTTGATGATGATGAGAGAAGTTGATGATGATGATGATGATAATAGATGATGATGATGATAGAAGTTGATTGTGATGATGATGAAAGTAGTTGATGATAATGATGATGATAGAAGTTGATGATGATGATGATAGAAGATGATGATGATGATGATAGAAGTAGAAGATGATGATGATGATGATAGATGATGATGATGATAGAAGTTAATTGTGATGATGATGATGAAAGTCGTTGATGACGATGATGATAGAAGTTGATGATGATGATAATAGAAGATGATGATGTTGATAGAAGTTGATGATGATGATAGAAGTTGATGGTGATTATGATGATAGAAGTTGATGATGAGGAAGATGATAGAAGATGATGGTGATGATGACGATGATAGAAGTTGATGATGATAGAAGTTGATGATGATGATGATGATGATGATAGAAGTTGTTGATGATGATGATGATGATGATAGATGATTATGGTGATGATGATGATGATGATAGAAGTTGATGATGATGATGATAGAAGTTGATGATGATGATCAAGATGATGATGATAGAAGTTGTTGATGATAGAAGTTGATGATGATGATGATAGAAAATGATGATGATGATTATAGATGATGATGATGATAGAATTTGTAGATGATGATGATAGCAGTTGATGATGATGATGATAGAAGTTGATGATGATGATGATGATAGAAGATGATGATGATGTTGATAGAAGTTGATGATGATGATAGAAGTTGATGATGATGATAGAAGTTGATGGTGATGATGATGATAGAAGTTGATGATGATGATGATAGAAGTTGATGATGATGATGATGATGATAGTAGTTGATGATGATGATGATGATAGATGATGATTATGATGATGATAGAAGTTGATGAAGATGATAGAAGTTGATGATCATGATAGAAGTTGATGGTGATGATGATGATAGAAGTTGATGATTATGATGATAGAAGTTGATGATGATGATGATGATGATGACAGAAGTTGATGATGATGATGATGATAGATGATGATGATGATGATAGAAGTTGATGATGATGATGATAGAAGTTGATGATGGTGATGATAGAAGTTTATGATGATGATCAAGATGATGATGATGACAGAAGTTGTTGATGATGATGATGATAGAAGTTGATGATGATGATGACAGAAGTTGATGATGATGATGATAGAAGTTGATGATGATGATGATAGTAGTTGATGATGGTGAATATGAAAGTAGTTGATGATGAAGATGATAGAAGTTGATGATAATGATGATGATAGAAGTTGAAGATGATGATCAAGATGATGATGATGATAGAATTTGTTGAAGATAGAAGTTGATGATGATGATGATGATGATAGAAGATGATGATGATGATTATAGATGATGATGATAGAAGTTGTAGATGATGATGATAGCAGTTGATGATGATGATGAGAGAAGTTGATGATGATGATGATGATGATAATAGATGATGATGATGATAGAAGTTGATTGTGATGATGATGAAAGTAGTTGATGATAATGATGATGATAGAAGTTGATGATGATGATGATAGAAGATGATGATGATGTTGATAGAAGTTGTTGATGATGATGATGATGATAGATGATGATGATGATAGAAGTTGATTGTGATGATGATGATGAAAGTAGTTGATGACGATGATGATAGAAGTTGATGATGATGATGATGATAGAAGATGATGATGATGTTGATAGAAGTTGATGATGATGATAGAAGTTGATGATGATGATAGAAGTTGATGGTGATGATGATGATAGAAGTTGATGATGAGGAAGATGATAGAAGATGATGGTGATGATGCCGATGATAGAAGTTGATGATGATAGAAGTTGATGATGATGATGATGATAGAAGTTGTTGATGATTATGATGATGATGATGATAGATGATTATGGTGATGATGATGATGATGATGATAGAAGTTGATGATGATGATGATGATAGAAGTTGATGATGGTTTTAGAATTTGTTGATGATGATGATGATAGAAGTTGATTATGATGATGACAGAAGTTGATGATGATGATAGAAGTTGATGATGACGATGATGATAGTAGCTGATGATGATGATTACTAAAGAAGTTGATGATGATGATGATGATGATAGAAGTTGATGATGATGATGATGATAGAAGTTGATGATGATGATCAAGATGATGATGATGACAGAATTTGTAGATGATGATGATAGCAGTTGATGATGATGATAGAATTTGATGATGATGATGATTATGATAGATGATGATGATGATAGAAGTTGATTGTGATGATGATAATGAAAGTAGTTGATGATGATGATGATAGAAGTTGATGATGATGATGATGATAGAAGATGATGATGATGTTGATAGAAGTTGATGATGATGATAGAAGTTGATGATCATGATAGAAGTTGATGGTGATGATGATGATAGAAGTTGATGATGATGATGATAGAAGTTGATGATGATGATGATGATGATAGAAGTTGATGATGATGATGATGATAGATGATGATTATGATGATGATAGAAGTTGATGAAGATGATGATAGAAGTTGATGATGATGATGATGATAGAAGTTTATGATGATGATCAAGATTATGATGATGATAGAAGTTGTTGATGATGATGATGATAGAAGTTGATGATGATGATGACAGAAGTTGATGATGATGATGATAAAAGTTGATGATGATGATGATGATAGTAGTTGATGATGATGAATATGAAAGAAGTTGATGATGAAGATGATAGAAGTTGATGATGATGATGATGATGATGATAGAAGTTGATGATGATGATCAAGATGATGATGATGATAGAATTTGTTGAAGATAGAAGTTGATGATGATGATGATGATGATAGAAGATGATGATGATTATAGATGATGATGATAGAAGTTGTAGATGATGATGATAGCAGTTGATGATGATGATGAGAGAAGTTGATGATGATGATGATGATGATAATAGATGATGATGATGATAGAAGTTGATTGTGATGATGATGAAAGTAGTTGATGATAATGATGATGATAGAAGTTAATGATGATGATGATAGAAGATGATGATGATGTTGATAGAAGTTGATGATGATGATAGAAGTTGATGATGATGATGATGATAGAAGCTGATGATGATGATAGAAGTTGATGGTGATGATGATGATAGAAGTTGATGATGATGATGATGATAGAAGTTGATGATGATGATGATGATGATAGAAGTTGATGATGATGATGATGATGATAGATGACGATGATGATGATGATGATGATGATGATGATAGAAGTTGATGATGATGATGATGACAGAAGTTGTTGATGATGATAGAAGTTGATGATGATGATGATGATGATATAAGTTGATGATGATGATGATGATGATAGAAGTTTATGGTGATGATGATGATGATGATGATGATGATGATGATAGAAGTTGATGATGATGATGATGATAGAAGTTGATGATGATGATGATAGAATTTATTGATGATGATGATGACAGAAGTTGATGATGATGATAGAAGTTGATGATGATGATGATGATGATGATAGAAGTTCATGATGATGATGATTATGAAAGAAGTTGATGATGATAGAAGTTGATGATGATGATGAAAGAAGTTAATAATGATGATGATGATAGAAGTTGATGTTGATGATGATAGAAATGGATAGTGATGATGAGGATATAAGTTGTTGATGATGATGATGATAGAAGTTGATGATGATGATGATGATAGATAATGATGATGATAATAGAAGATGATTGTGATGATGATAGAAGTTGATGATGATGATAGAAGTTTATGATGATGATTAAGGTGATGATGATGATAGAAGTTGTTGATGATGATAGTGTTATGATCTGCTACCAGAGCTAAGGAAAGAGAGGAGATTTGTCCCTACGATAGAACTCAGCTGAATCCCTACGATGTAACAGGGAACCTGATCCTGCGATCAGACCTGCTAAAGTCCTAAGCTAGTCTGTACGGAGACCTATAGATGTGGGGAAGGAATCCCTACAAGTACTAAGGACTGGGAGGAAAATGGGACACCTCCTAACAGAAATAGTAGCAGACAGATGAACAAACAAAATATATAGAACATAGAGGTCCGTAGACCAAGCAAACTAACAGAGTAAGATACAGAGCACAGGCTAGCTAGAAAGTAGTTATACAATGAAGTCCAGCAAAGCCAGAAGGGCGGAGCAGGATTAAATAGGCCAACAAGGTCATGTGACCAGCAAAGGAAAAAACCTAAGAGCAAGGTTCTAACAGTACCCCCCCTTCTAAGAGGATCCTCCGGATCCCCTAGGACCAGGCTTATCAGGAAATCTCCTGTGAAACGCTCTGATAAGTCTGGACGCGGAAACATCATCTGACCTCACCCAAGAGTTATCCTCGGGTCCGAAACCTTTCCAGGCCACAAGATACTGCAATCTACCTCTATACCGTCTAGAGTTAAGGATGCGAGAAATTTCATATTCCCCGTCCTCCACCACCGGAGGAACAGAGGCAGAGGCGTCACCATCCGACACAACAGCTTTTTTTAACAGAGAGACATGAAATACTGGATTAATTCTCCAGGAGGTAGGAACCTCCAACCTAACAGCAGATTGGTTGACAACCTGAAGCACCTTAAAGGGCCCTACAAACTTGGGACCCAATTTCTTAGAAGGAATCCTCAACCGCAGATTCCTAGAGGACAACCAAACCATGTCACCAACAGCGAACAAAACCTCCTGTCGTTTCCTATCAAAGTAGTCTTTAGATTTTCTGTTGGCCTCCTGAAGATTACCACGCACATCCGTCCAAACTCTCTCCAAATCACCGGAAAAATTCTCCTCCTCAGGCACGGCAGATCCCAACTTGGAGAACGACCCAAACGATGGATGTCTCCCAGAACAACAAAAAAAAGGCGAACAACCAGCAGAAGAAGATGTATGATTGTTCAGAGCAAATTCAGCAAGTGGCAGAAACTCAGACCACCCCTCTTGATTGTCTGCCACAAAACAACGCAAGAACTGCTCAACATCCTGGTTTTTCCTTTCTGTCTGGCCATTAGATTCAGGATGATATCCGGACGAGAACGACAAATGAACTCCCAACCTGTCACAAAAGGCACGCCAAAAACGAGCCACAAACTGAGGACCCCTATCAGAAACAATGTCAGTAGGAACGGCATGAAGTCTGACAATTTCCTTGACAAAGGCCTTAGCGAGAGTTTTAGCGCAGGGCAGTTTGACGAAGGGAACCAAGTGACACATCTTGCTAAAACGGTCCACGACCACCCAGATGACAGTAAAACCCTCAGAGGGGGGAAGGTCAGTTATAAAGTCCATAGCCAAATGTGTCAAAGGAGCACTAGGAACCTCCAAAGGACAAAGCAACCCCGCAGCAGGAGTATGTGAGGACTTAGATCTAGCACATATAGTACATTGACGCACCCACTTAATGACTTCCTTCTGCCATCCAGGCCACCAAAAACTGCGACCCACCAGTCTCTTGGTCTCAGAGATTCCGGGATGATCTGCCAACCGAGATTCGTGACACTCAACAAACAAATCTCTCCTAAAGGTCCCAGGCACAAACAACCTCCCATGAGGAGTGTTAGATGGGGCATTCTCCTGTGCTTTAAGAATCTTATCTTCCAAAATGGAGTCCAAAGCAGCTATCACAACACCATCTTGTAAAATGTTCTCCTCTTTCTCAGCACCGACTATGGGAGAAAAACTGCGACACAAGGCATCCGCCTTAACATTCTTAGTACCAGGGATGTAAGTAACGGAGAAATTAAACCGCGAGAAAAACAGTGCCCACCTAGCCTGACGGGCATTCAGGCGCTTGGCAGCATCAAGATATATCAGATTTTTATGATCCGTAAGAACCTGAACGGGAAATTCCGCACCTTCCAAGAAGTGGCGCCAGTGTTCAAATGCGAGTTTAATAGCCAATAATTCCTGATTACCAATATCGTAATTCAGTTCAGTCTCCGAAAAATTTTTTGAAAAAAAGGCACAGGGATGTAATCCATCCCCGTTATCCTGAGACAATACTGCGCCAACCCCCACAGAGGAAGCATCAACCTCAACCAAAAACGGCTTAGTCACATCAGGCTGCATAAGGATGGGAGCAGAGGTGAACCTCTCCTTGAGATACACAAAAGCTTCAATGGCCTCAGAAGACCACTGAACCGCATCAGCACCTTTCCTGGTGAGATCGGTCAGAGGTTTGACAATACTAGAAAATTTTTTTATGAATTTTCTGTAATAATTGGCGAAACCTAAAAACCTCTGTATCGATTTCAAACCAATAGGCCTAGGCCATTCCTGTACAGCTTGAACTTTAACCGGGTCCATCTCAAAACCTTCGCTGGAGATAATGTAACCCAAAAAACTAATTCTCTGTACAGCGAACTCACATTTCTCCAGCTTAGCAAAAAGCAAATTGTCCATTAATAACTGTAATACCTCACGTACGCTCCGCCAACGAGACTCCAGATCCGGCGAATAAATCAAAATGTCATCCAAATACACAACCACATTTTTGCCGATCAAAGGTCTAAGGATGTCATTAATAAGATTCTGAAAAAATGCAGGAGCATTAGTAAGACCAAAAGGCATAACCAGATTCTCAAAATGACCCACAGGAGTGTTAAAAGCAGTCTTCCATTCGTCACCCTCCTTCATGCGCAACAGATTGTATGCCCCCTTAAGGTCAATTTTAGAGAACCACTTGGCCCCCATTAACTGGTTAAACAGATCAGGAATCAATGGCAGTGGGTAAGGATTGCGTACAGTAATTTTGTTAATCTCACGAAAATCCAGACAAGGACGTAAACCGCCGTCCTATTTTTTTACAAAAAAAAATCCAACCGCCACAGGAGACTTAGAGGGCCTAATGTGACCGGCGGCCAAACTTGTCTGTATGTATTCCTCCAAAGCCTTCCTCTCAGGAATAGTAAGGTTAAATAAACGACTTTTAGGAAGAATCGCTCCAGGGACAAATTCAATAGAACAATCATAGTCTCTATGGGGAGGCATAGAAGTTGATGATGATGATGATGATAGAAGTTGATGATGATGATGATGATGATGATAGAAGTTGATAATGATGATGATGATAGATGAAGATGATGATGATGATAGAAGTTGATGATGATGACAGAAGTTGATGATGATGATAGAAGTTGATGATCATGATGATAGAAGATGAAGATGATGATGATAGAAGATGAAGATTATGATGATAGAAGTTGATGATGATAGAAGTTGATGATGATGATGATAGAAGTTTATGATGATGATCAAGATGATGATGATGATAGAATTTGATGATTATGATAATAGAAGATGATGATGATGATGATTATAGATGATGATGATGATTGAAGTTGTTGATGATGATGAAAGAAGTTGATGATGATGATAGAAGTTGATGATGATGATAGAAGATGATGATGATGTTGATAGAAGTTGATGATGATAGAAGTTGATGATGATGATAGAAGTTGATGATGATGATAATTGAAGATGATGATGATGATCATGATGATGATTGAAGTTGATGATGATGATGATGATGATAGAAGTTGATGATGATGATGATGATGATAGAAATTGATGAAGATTATAGAAGATGATGGTGATGATGGCGATCATAGAAGTTGATGATGATAGAAGTTGATGATGATGATGATGATAGAAGTTGTTGTTGATGATGATGATGATGATGATAGATGATTATGGTGATGATGATGATGATGATAGAAGTTGATGATGATGATGATGATAGAAGTTGATGATGATTATAGAATTTGTTGATGATGATGATGATAGAAGTTGATGATGATGATGATAGAAGTTGATGATGATGATCAAGATGATGATGATTATAGAAGTTGTTGATGATAGAAGTTGATGATGATGATGATGATAGAAAATGATGATGATGATTATAGTTGATGATGATGATAGAATTTGTAGATGATGATGATAGCAGTTGATGATGATGATGATAGAAGTTGATGATGATGATGATAGATGATGATGATGATGGTAGATGTTGATTGTGATGATGATGATGAAAGTAGTTGATGATGATAGAAGTTGATGATGATGATGATGATAGAAGTTGATGATGATGATGATGATAGATGAACATGATGATGATGATGATGATGATGATAGAAGTTGATGATGATGATGATGACAGAAGTTGATGATGATGATAGAAGTTGATGATCATGATGATAGAAGATGAAGATGATGATGATAGAAGTTGATTATGATAGAAGTTGATGATGATGATAGAAGTTTATGATGATGATCAAGATGATGATGATAGAAGTTGATGATGATGATGATGATTATAGATGATGATGTTAGAAGTTGTTGATGATGATCAAAGAAGATGATGATGATAGAAGTTGATTATGATAGAAGTTGATGATGATGATAGAAGTTTATGATGATGATCAAGATGATGATGATAGAAGTTGATGATGATGAAGATGATTATAGATGATGATGTTAGAAGTTGTTGATGATGATGAAAGAAGATGATGATGATAGAAGTTGATGATGATGATGATAGAAGATGATTATGATGTTGATAGAAGTTGATGATGATGATAGAAGTTGATGATGATGATGATAGAAGTTGATGATGATGATAATAGAAGATGATGATGATGATCATGATGATGATTGAAGTTGATGATGATGATGATAGAAGTTGATGATGATGATGATGTTAGAAGTTGATGATGATGATGATGATAGAAATTGATGAAGATTATAGAAGATGATGGTGATGATGACGATGATAGAAGTTGATGATGATAGAAGTTGATGATGATGATGATGATGATAGAAGTTGTTGATGATGATGATGATGATAGATGATTATGGTGATGATGATGATGATGATGATGATAGACGTTGATGACGATGATGATGATGATAGAAGTTGATGATGAAGATAGAATTTGTTGATGATGATGTTGATAGAAGATGATGATGATGATGACAGAAGTTGATGATGATGATAGAAGTTGAAGATGATGATGATAGTAGTTTATGATGATGATTATGAAAGAAGTTGATGATGATGATGATAGAAGTTGATGATGATGATGATAGAAGTTGATGATGATGATCAAGATGATGATAATGATGATAGAAGTTGTTTATGATAGAAGTTGATGGTGATGATGATGATAGAAGATGATGATGATGAATATAGATGATGACGATGATAGAAGTTGTAGATGATGATGATAGCAGTTGATGATGATGATGATGATAGAAGTTGATGATGGTGATGATGATGATAGATGATGATGATGATGATAGAAGTTGATTGTGATGATGATGATGATGATGATGATGAAAGTAGTTGATGATGATGATGATAGAAGTTGATGATGATGATGATAGAAGATGATGATGATGTTGATAGAAGTTGATGATGATGATAAAAGTTGATGGTGATGATGATGATAGAAGTTGATGATGATGATGATAGATGACGACGATGATCATGATGATGATGATGATGATGATAGAAGTTGATGATGATGATGATGACAGAAGTTGATGATGATGATAGAAGTTTATGATCATGATGATAGAAGATGAAGATGATGATGATGATAGAAGTTGATGATGATAGAAGTTGATGATGATGATGATATAAGTTGATGATGACGATGATGATAGAAGTTGATGATGATGATTATAGAAGTTGATGATGATGATGATGATGATAGCAGTTTATGATGATGATGATTATGAAAGAAGTTGATGATGATGATAGTAGTTGATGATGATGATGAAAGTAGTTAATAATGATGATGATGATAGAAGTTGATGTTGTTGATGATGATGATGATGATAGATGATGATGATGATGATGATGATGATAGATGATGATGCTGATAGATGATGATAATGATGATGATAGAAGTTGTTGATTATGATGATGATGATAGAAGTTGATGATGATGATGATTATGATGATAGATGATAGATGATGATGATGATAGAAGTTGATGATGATGATAAATGATGATGATGATGATGATAGATGATGATGTTGATAGATGATGATAATGATGATGATGATAGAAGTTGATAATGATGATGATGATAGAAGTTGATGATGATGATGATAGATGATGATGATAGAAATTGATGATGATGATGATGACAGAAGTTAATGATGATGATAGAAGTTGATGATGATGATGATAGATGATGATGATAGAAGATGATTGTGATGATGATGAAAGAAGTTGATGATGGTGATGATGATGATAGAAGTTGATGATGATTATGATAAAGATGTTGATGATGATGATTATAGAAGTTGATGATGGTGATAGAAGTTGATGATGATGATGATGATAGAAGTTGATGATGATGATAATGATAGAAGTTGATGATGATGATGATAGAAATTGATTATGATGATGATGATAGAAGTTGATGATGATGTTGATAGAAGATGATGATGATGATGATGATGATCATGAAGATAATTGAAGTTTATGGAGAAGATGATGATGATGATGATGGTAAAAGTTGATGATGATGATGATAGAAGTTGATGATGATGATGATAGAAGTTGATGATGATGATGATGATAGAAGTTGATGACGATGATGATGATAGATGATGATGATGATAGAAGTTGATGATGATGATGATGATGACAGAAGTTGATGATGATGATGATGATGATGATAGAAATTGATGATGATGATAGAAGATGATGGTGATGATGACGATGATAGAAGTTGATGATGATAGAAGTTTATGATGATGATGATGATGATATAAGTTGTTGATGATGATGATGATAGATGATTATGGTGATGATGATGATGATGATGATATAAGTTGATGATGATGATGATGATGATGATAGAAGTTGATGATGATGATAGAATTTGTTGATGATGATGTTGATAGAAGTTGATGATGATGACAGAAGTTGATGATGATGATGATGATAGAAGTTGATGATGATGATGATAGGATAGAAGTTGATGATGATATAAGTTTATGATGATGATGATGATGATGATAGAAGTTGTTAATGATGATGATGATGATAGATGATTATGGTGATGATGATGATGATGATGATGATAGAAGTTGATGATGATGATGACAGAAGTTGATGATGATGATGATGATAGAAGTTGAAGATGATGATGATGATAGTAGTTGATGATGATGATTATGAAAGAAGTTGATGATGATGATGATAGAAGTTGATGATGATGATAGATGATGATGATAAAAATTGATGATGATGGTGACAGAAGTTAATGATGATGATAGAAGTTGATGATGATGATACATGATGATGATAGAAGATGATTGTGAAGATGATGATGAAAGAAGTTGATGATGGTGATGATGATGATAGAAGTTGATGATGATGATGATAAAGATGTTGATGATGATGATTATAGAAGTTGATGATGATAGAAGTTGATGATGATGATGATGATAGAAGTTGATGATGATGATGATGATAGAAGTTGATGATGATGATGATAGAATTTGATTATGATGATGATAGAAGTTGATGATGATGTTGATAGAAGATGATGATGATGATCATGAAGATAATTGAAGTTTATGGAGAAGATGATGATGATGATGATGATAAAAGTTGATGATGATGATGATGATGATGGAAGTTGATGATGATGATGATAGAAGTTGATGATGATGATGATAGAAATTGATGATGATGATGATGATAGATGATGATGATGATAGAAGTTGATGATGATGATGATGATGACAGAAGTTGATGATGATGATGATGATGATAGAAATTGATGATGATAGAAGATGATGGTGATGATGACGATGATAGAAGTTGATGATGATAGAAGTTTATGATGATGATGATGTTAGAAGTTGTTGATGATGATGATGATGATGATGATGATAGATGATTATGGTGATGATGATGATGATGATGATGATAGAAGTTGTTAATAATGATGATGATTATAGAAGTTGATGATGATAATAGAATTTGTTGATGATGATGTTGATAGAAGTTGATGATTATGATGACAGAAGTTGATGATGATGATGATGAAAGAAGTTGAAGATGATGATGATGATAGTAGTTGATGATGATGATTATGAAAGAAGTTGATGATGATGATGATGATAGAAGTTGATGATCATGATGATAGAAGTTGATGATGATGATCAAGATGATGATGATGATGATAGAAGTTGATTGTGATGATGATGAAAGTAGTTGATGATGATGATGATAGAAGTTGATGATGATGATGATGATAGAAGATGATGATGATGTTGATAGAAGTTGATGATGATGATAGAAGTTGATGATCATGATAGAAGTTGACGGTGATGATGATGATAGAAGTTGATGATGATGATAGAAGTTGATGATGATGATAGAAGTTGATGATGATGACGATGATGATAGATGATGATGATGATGATGATGATGATAGAAGTTGATGATGATGATAATAGAAGTTGATGATGATGATGATGATAGAAGTTGATGATGATGATCAAGATGATGATGATGATAGTAGTTGGTGATGATAGAAGTTGATGATGATGATAGAAAATGATGATGATGATTATAGATGATGATGATGATGATAGAATTTGTAGATGATGATGATAGCAGTTGATGATGATGATGATGATGATAGAAGTTGATGATGATGGTAGATGATGATGATGATGATATAAGTTGATTGTGATGATGATGATGAAAGTAGTTGATGATGATGATGATAGAAGTTGATGATGATGATGATAGAAGATGATGATGATGTTGATAGAAGTTGATGATGATAGAAGTTGATAATGATGATAGAAGTTGATGGTGATGATGATGATAGAAGTTGATGATGATGATGATAGAAGTTGATGATGATGATGATGATAGAAGTGGATGATGATGATGATAGATGATGATGATGATGATGATGATAGAAGTTGATGATGATGATGATGACAGAAGTTGATGATGATAGAAGTTGATGATCATGATGATAGAAGATGAAGATGATTATGATAGAAGTTGATGATGATAGAAGTTGATGATGATGAGGATGATATAAGTTGTTGATGATGATGATGATGATGATAGATGATTATGGTGATGATGATGATGATGATAGAAGTTGATGATGATGATGTTGATGATAGAAGTTGATGATAGAATTTGTTGATGATGATGTTGATAGAAGTTGATGATGATGACAGAAGTTGATGATGATGATGATGATAGAAGTTGAAGATGATGATGATGATAGTAGTTGATGATGATGATTATGAAAGAAGTTGATGATGATGATGATGATAGAAATTGATGATGATGATAGAAGATGATGGTGATGATGACGATGATAGAAGGTGATGATGTTAGAAGTTTATAATGATGATGATGATGATGATAGAAGTTGTTGATGATGATGATAATGATGATGATGATAGATGATTATGGTGATGATGATGATGATGATGATGATGATAGAAGTTGATGATGATGTTGATAGAAGTTGATGATGATGATGACAGAAGTTGATGATGATGATGATGATAGAAGTTGAAGATGATGATGATGATAGTAGTTGATGATGATGATTATGAAAGAAGTTGATGATGATGATGATGATAGAAGTTGATGATGATGATAGAAGTTGATGATGATGATAGATGATGATGATAGAAATTGATGATGATGATGACAGAAGTTAATGATGATGATAGAAGTTGATGATGATGATAGATGATGATGATAGAAGATGATTGTGATGATGATAAAGATGTTGATGATGATGATTATAGAAGTTGATGATGATGATAGAAGTTGATGATGATGATGATGATAGAAGTTGATGATGATGATGATAGAAGTTGATGATGATGATGATAAAGATGTTGATGATGATGATTATAGAAGTTGATGATGATGATAGAAGTTGATGATGATGATGATAAAGATGTTGATGATGATGATTATAGAAGTTGATGATGATGATAGAAGTTGATGATGATGATGATGATAGAAGTTGATGATGATGATGATGATAGAAGTTGATGATGATGATGATAGAATTTGACTATGATGATGATAGAAGTTGATGATGATGTTGATAGAAGATGATGATGATGATCATGAAGATAATTGAAGTTTATGGAGAAGATGATGATGATGATGATGATAAAAGTTGATGATGATGATGATGATGATGATAGAAGTTGATGATGATAATAGAAGTTGATGATGATGATGATAGAAGTTGATGTTGATGATGATGATAGATGATGATGATGATAGAAGTTGATGATGATGATGATGATGACAGAAGTTGATGATGATGATAATGATAGAAATTGATGATGATAGAAGATGATGGTGATGATGACGATGATAGAAGTTGATGATGATAGAAGTTTATGATGATGATGATGATGATAGAAGTTGTTGATGATGATGATGATGATGATAGATGATTATGGTGATGATGATGATGATGATGATGATAGAAGTTGATGATAATGATGATGATGATAGAAGTTGATGATGATGATAGAATTTGTTTATGATGATGTTGATAGAAGTTGATGATGATGATGACAGAAGTTGATGATGATGATGATGATGAAAGAAGTTGAAGATGATGATGATGATAGTAGTTGATGATGATGATTATGAAAGAAGTTGATGATGATTATGATGATAGAAGTTGATGATCATGATGATAGAAGTTGATGATGATGATCAAGATGATGATGATGATGATAGAAGTTGATTGTGATGATGATGAAAGTAGTTGATGATGATGATGATAGAAGTTGATGATGATGATGATGATGATAGAAGATGATGATGATGTTGATAGAAGTTGAAGATGATGATAGAAGTTGATGATCATGATAGAAGTTGACGGTGATGATGATGATAGAAGTTGATGATGATGATGATGATAGAAGTTGATGATGATGATAGAAGTTGATGATGATGATGATGATAGATGATGATGATGATGATAGAAGTTGATGATGATGATAGAAGTTGATGATGATGATAGAAGTTGATGATGATCAAGATGATGATGATGATAGTTGTTGATGATAGAAGTTGATGATGATGATGATGATAGAAAATGATGATGATGATTATAGATGATGATGATGATAGAATTTGTAGATGATGATGATAGCAGTTGATGATGATAATGATGATGATGATAGAAGTTGATGATGATGATAGATGATGATGATGATGATATAAGTTGATATTGATGATGATGATGAAAGTAGTTGATGATGATGATGATAGAAGTTGATGAAGATGATGATGATAGAAGATGATGATGATGTTGATAGAAGTTGATGATGATGATAGAAGTTGATAATGATGATAGAAGTTGATGGAGATGATGATGATAGAAGTTGATGATGATGATGATAGAAGTTGATGATGATGATGATAGAAGTGGATGATGATGATGATAGATGATGATGATGATGATGATAGAAGTTGATGATGATGATGATGACAGAAGTTGATGATGATAGAAGTTGATGATCATGATGATAGAAGATGAAGATGATGATGATAGAAGTTGATGATGGTAGAAGTTGATGATGATGATGATGATATAAGTTGATGATGATGATGATGATAGAAGTTTATGGTGATGATGATGATGATGATAGAAGTTTATGGTGATGATGATGATGACGATGATGATGATAGAAGTTGATGATGATGATGATAGAAGTTGATGATGATGATGATAGAATTTGTTGATTATGATGATGACAGAAGTTGATGATGAAGATAGAAGTTGATGATGATGATGATAGAAGTTCATGATGATGATGATTATGAAAGAAGTTGATGATGATAGAAGTTCATGATGATGAAAGAAGTTAATAATGATGATGATAGAAGTTGATGTTGTTGATGATGATAGAAGTGGATGGTGATGATGAGGATATAAGTTGTTGATGATGATGATGATGATGATAGAAGATGATGATGATGATGATGATGATGATGATGATAGAAGATGATTGTAATGATGATGAAAGAAGTCGATGATGATGATCATGATGATAGAAGTTGATGATGATGATGTTAGAAGATGTTGATGATGATGATAGAAGTTGATGATGATTGAAGTTGATGATGATGATGATAGAAGTTTATGACGATGAAGAAGATAGAAGTTGATGATGATGATGATAGAATTTGATGATGATTGATGATGATGATAGAAGTTTATGATGATGATGATAGAAGATGATGATGATCATGATGATGATTGAGGTTGATGATGATGATGATGATAGAGATGATGATGATGATAGAAGTTGATGATGATGATGATGATAGAAGTTGATGATGATGATAGAAGTTGATGATGATGATGATGATAGAAGTTGATGATGATGATGATAGAAGATGATGATGATGATGCATGATGATGATGATAGAAGTTGATTGTGATGATGATGAAAGAAGTTGATGATGATGATGATGATAGAAGATGTTGATGATGATGAAAGAAGTTGATGATGATGATAGAAGTTGATGATCATGATAATGATAGAAGTTGATGATGATGATAGAAGTTGATAATGATGATGATGATAGAAGTTCATGATGATGATGATAGATGATGATAATGTTAGAAGTTGATTACAATGAGAATAGAAGTCGATGATGATGATGATAGAAGTTGATGATGATGATAGAAGATGATGATAGAAGATGATTGTGATGATGATGATGAAAGAAATTGATGATGGTGATGATGATGATAGAAGTTGATGATGATGATAAATATGTTGATGATGATGATTATAGAAGTTGATGATGATGAAAGAAGTAGAAGATGATGATGATAGAAGTTTATGATGATGATGATGGAATTTGATTATGATGATGATAGAAGCTGATGATGATATTGATAGATGATGATGATGATGATCATGAAGATGATTGAAGTTTATGGAGAAGATGATGATGATGATGATGATAAAAGTTGATGATGATAGAAGTTGATGATGATGATAGAAGTTCATGATGATGATGATGATAGATGATGATGATGAAGATTATAGAAGATGATGATGATGATGATGATAGATGATGATGATGATAGAAGTTGATGATGATGATGATAGATGATGATGATGATGATGATGATAGAAATTGATGATGATGATAGAAGATGATGGTGATGATGACGATGATAGAAATTGATGATGATAGAAGTTTATGACGATGATGATAGAAGTTGTTGATGATGATGATGATGATGATGATGATAGAAATTGATGATGATGATGATGATAGAAGTTGATGATGATGATAGAATTTGTTGATGATGATAATGATAGAAGTTGATGATGATGATGACAGAAGTGATGATGATGATAAAAGTTGAAGATAATGATGATGATAGTAGTTGATGATGATGATTATGAAAGAAGTTGATGATGATGATTATAGAAGTTGATGATGCTGATGATAGAAGTTGATGATGATGATCAAGATGATGATGATGATGATAAGTTGTTGATGATAGAAGTTGATGGTGATGATGATAGAAGATGATGATGATGTATATAGATGATGATGATAATAGAAGTTGTAGATGATGATGATAGCAGTTGATGATGATGATGATATAAGATGATTGTGATGATGATGATGATGATGATGAAAGTAGTTGATGATGATGATAGAACTTGATGATGATGATAGAAGATGATGATGATGTTGATAAAAGTTTATGATGATGATTATAGCAGTTGATGATAATGATGATAGAAGTTGATGATGATGATAGAAGTTGATGGTGATGATGATGATAGAAGTTGATGATGATGATGATGATGATAGAAGTTGATGATGATGATGATAGATGATGACGATGATGATGATGATGATGATAGAAGTTGATGATGATGATGACAGAAGTTTATGATGATGATAGAAGTTAATGATCATGATGATAGAAGATGAAGATGATGATGATGATGATAGAAGTTGATGATGATGATGGAAGTTGATGATGATGATTGAAGTTGATGATGATGATGATGATGATAATAGAAGTTTATTATGATGATGATTATATAAGAAGTTGATGATGATGATAGAAGTTGATGATGATGATGAAAGTAGTTAATGATGATGATGATAGAAGTTGATGTTGTTGATGATGATGATGATGAAGATGATGATGATGATGATAGATGATGATGCTGATAGATGATGATATTGATGATGATGATAGAAGTTGTTGATTATGATGATGATGATGATAGAAGTTGATGATGATGATGATGATGATGATAGATGATGATGATGATAGAAGTTGATGATGATGATGATAGATGATGATGATGATGATAGATGATGATGTTGAAAGAAGATGATGATGATGATGATGATGATGATCATGAAGATAATTGAAGTTTATGGAGAAGATGATGATGATGATGATGATAAAAATTGATGATGATAATGATGATGATAGAAGTTGATGATGATGATAGAAGTTGTTAATGATGATGATGATGATAGATGATGATGATGATAGAAGTTGATGATGATGATGATGATGATGACAGAAGTTGATGATGATGATGATGATGATGATAGAAATTGATGATGATAGAAGATGATGGTGATGATGACGATGATAGAAGTTGATGATGATAGAAGTTTATGATGATGATGATAGAAGTTTATGATGATTATGATGATGATGATGATGATAGATGATGATGATGATAGAAGTTGATTGTGATGATGATGATGATGATGAAGTAGTGATGATGATGATGATAGAAGTTGATGATGATGATGATAGAAGATGATGATGATGTTGATAGAAGTTGATGATGATAGAAGTTGATGATGATGATAGAAGTTGATGATGATAGAAGTTGATGGTGATGATGATGATAGAAGTTGATGATGATGATGATGATGATGATAGAGTTGATGATGATGATGATAGAAGTTGATGATGATGATGATGATATATGATGATGATGATGATGATGATGATGACAGAAGTTGATGATGATGATAGAAGTTGATGATCATGATGATAGAAGATGAAGATGATGATGATGATAGAAGTTGATGATGATAAAGTGATGATGATGATGATGATATAAGTTGATGATGATGATGATGATGAAGTTATGGTGATGATGATGATGATGATGATGATAGAAGTTGTTGATGATGATGATGATTGAATTTGATGATGATGATGATAGAATTTGATGATGATGATGATGACAGAAGTTGATGATGATGATAGAAGGTGATGATGATGATTGAAGTTGATGATGATGTGGATGATAGAAGTTTATGATGATGATGATTATGAAAGAAGATGATGATGATGATGATAGAAGTTGATGATGATGATGAAATGAGTTATAGTGATGATGATGAGTGATGTTGAGATGATATTGTTGATGATGATGATGATAGAAGTTGATGATGATGAGTGTTGATGATGAGAGGTGATGATGATGATGATGATGATTGTGATGATGATGAAAGAAGTCGATGAGTGAGGGAGGAGGAGGACAGATGTGGAGGAGGGGGGAGGTGGTGATGTGATGAGTGGGTGGATGTTGATTGGTGAGGTGAGGGTGGTGGTGGTGGTGGTGGTGTGTGTGGTGGGGGTGGTGTGTGGAGGGATGTTGGGGTGGTGGTGGTAGAAGGAGATGTGGTGGTGTGTGTGGTGAGGTGGTGGTGGTTTGGTAGAAGAAGGGGGGGGGGGGGTGTGTGTGTGGGTGAGGATGATGATGATTATATATGATTAGGAGTGATGGGGGATGATG
>NW_027368029.1:0-52821 GCF_046119375.1 Phyllobates terribilis | reverse complement strand
AGATTCATGCCTTATGATGCACAAATATTCTTTACCATTTTCATTCATATTTTTCATATGAAACCCATTTTGACGCACATCCTTAAAACTCAATAAATTTCTTTGAGATTTACTTGAGTATAATGCGTCATTTATTACTAATTTTGTTCCAAATGCGAGTAGAATAATTTCTCTTCCAGAGCCTTCGTTTGTAGCCACATTAACTTCATAGGCCCTTAGGTGTGTAAAATAACTTTTGTTTCTCAGGATGGTGTGCGTTGTTGCACTATCTAGAAGATATTTCTCCTTCCCATCGAGTTTTAATTTGGGTAGTCCCAAGTCCACTATATAAATTGAATAAGAGTGAGGAGCAAAATGATAATAAGAAAAAAACTTCATATATATTACACAAGGATAGAAGATCCTTTGGAAATAAAACCTTATACAAGCACTTAAAGAGCATATTGTACAAATAGGTCATATTAGCATGGTTCTTTGGGAGAAATAAAAAGAAAAAAATATTAGACAATATTATACATCATGAGCGGTGGCATAGATATTTTGAGGCTAGTTCAAGCCTTCAAATATATAGTCATCATCATTGTCAAGGTTGAGAGATGAACTAGTACCTTCTTCTTGGTTAAGGAATATAGGGGTATCCATGTTCGGTACGTTGAAATTGTCAACATTCTCATTCTCGATGTAACTTGTCTCAGTTGCCTTTTCTTTTCCCTTCTCAATCTGGTATAACTTCACTAAGTGTGAAGCTGTACGACATACCCTTGACCAATGACCACTCATGCCACATCTAGAGCAAGTGGATTTGGATTTCTGGGAGGGCCCACTTTGACCCGTCTGGACCTTTAGCTTTCCACCCCCCTTGTTTCCTTTGTAGCCATAGTGATTACCATGGCCTTTGTTATATCTTTGCGCCCTCTGACATAGCCATCATGACCTCCTCTGCCACGGAAACCTCCACGGCCTCTTCGGTCACTACCGCAGACATGATTATGTTGTGCCCTGTAATCATTGGTGTTTCTTTCAGGGAATCCTTTGCCTACAACGTTTTCTTCAGGAACCATTGTAGAGTCATTGGGCCTTATATTGTGATTCCTTATCAGGTGTGCATTGTGTTCTTTTCATTAACTAATAATACTTTCAATAGTTCAGAGTATTTTTTGAAGTTTCTCTCCCTATATTGTTGTTGTAACACAACATTGGAGGCATGCATTGTTGAGAATGTCTTCTCCTACATTTGTTGTTGAGTTATCTTTTGTCCATAAAGTTTAAGTTGAGATGTTATCCTGAACAAAATACTATTGTACTCAGATATGGACTTAGAGTCCTGGAACCTTAAGTTGGTTCAATCATATAGTGCTTGTGGGAGAAGGACATCTTTTGTATGTCCATAGCGTTCATTTAAATTTTCCCACAGTTCTTTTGGATCATCAACAAACAAGTATTCAGTTTTGAGGCTCTCATGTATATGTGTGGATTGCATGACTCCGTGAATCTTAGTCTAACTAAAGTTTACAACTTTGGTGCGGAATAAGACTAAGAACAATATGAACTATGATTTCCAAAACGATTCTTTTATTAATTTCTAGTAGGGCCTACAACTTCTAGGCAAACACACAGTTCTTAGTTCGTCTCTAAACTCTCCTTGCTATTGCCTAAACCCTAAATCAATAATACAAACTCTTAGCAAGAACAACAACTCTCTAAAATGATAATCTAATATATTTATACTAGTGGCATAATCACCGGGAATTAATCTATAAAAAGCTAGATAAAAGCATTAAATAAAATAATAAATCTCAACTGACTAACTAAGATAAAAAAGTAGCTATAACAACCTAGATTACGGATCTAGGAGATCTCTTACGAATCAATCTTTCCCTTTATAGCAGCTTCCAAGATATCTTTCCATTTATACGTGCTCGGTTCCCTTCATTGCACTCAGTTCCCTTCAGCGTGTCACTCTCTTGTATTGTTTAATCCTTTATTCACTCGGTTCCTTGACTCCAGTATTCGGTTCCCTATCTCTGATACTCGGTTCCCTTACTTCTGGTGAAGCGCTTTGAACGCTATGCTTCTCGCTTAACTCGCTTCAGCTTCCAATGTTAAGCTCGTTGATTTCACTGCTTTAATCACCTAATTTGCTCGAAGGCCTATAGCTATCCTACAATATCTCACTCAATGTAGACATTATTGTATAAAGATGTTTGTTATCATTAAAACTGAGAGATTATAAGTTATAGATACTAAGGGCTAGTTCCTACAACCAACAATTTCCCCCTTTTTAATGATTGCTAACATAGAATCTTGGCATTGATATAAAAGTTTAGCCATAATGAAACTGAGAAAGTAGTAGCTTTGGTTCCCCCTTAACCAATGACCAAGTAACAGTTATCTTCCTTTTAGCTTACCATGATAATTAGCCCCCTTAAATAAATAACCCCTATGCCTGTATATTCTTGACATCATTGAAAAAGATATGCTCAATATTAAACAAGGGAAAATAAAGAGTAGTACGTGCGTGCCCTCTAGAGGAATGATTAAGTGATGAATAAGAAAACAATCAAGTCAAACACATCTCATTATGAACTAGAGCAAGCAGGCATTCAAGTCAAAAGCATACTTTATATTATATAATTATAAAAGCACACAAGCACATGCAAAAAAGAGCAAAAAATACATAGATATTTTGAAGGGCTTTGAATTTTTCTAAGGAAGCCTAAGAAGTTGAGAAGAGGATAGAGTCACTCCCAATGATATTTGTCCTCGTAGTCACTGACGTGGTCTTCCTTGAGGGCCCAATCATAAGCGCCTTCATGTGATGAAGGTGACAGTCGATCATGTGGCGCAGGCCTGCCACGTGCATGGTGAGCAGGAGAAAGGCCTCAAGTGTGTAGAGCTGAACTTCTGAGGGGCTCATATTCTGTGGTAGGAGGGGCTTCTTATCTTTGGTTGGGCTTTTGATGCGCTCTGGTCTGGGTTCAGATTTGGGAGGGGCTCGTGTTTCTGGCTTGGATCTGGCATCGGGCTTAGTCTTAGGTTTAGGTTCAGGGCCTAGCTTGAGCTTTTCTGGAGGGGAGTCCATGCCTGCATGTTTGACCAGTCGCCGCAGCCCCGTCTCCGTGATTATACTCTCAACCGTTGTTTACTTGACTAGGCGGTAGATGCCAAGCTCGACCATCATTTTCTTCACGACGTGCGGATACGGCAGCGCGTGGTTTTTGTGCATCTTCACGATCAACATGTGTGAGAGAATCAGTCTTGGAGCACCTATTATGCTTCCTTCGGTCACCTCCTTGTGCATGCATGCATCTGCTATTGTCACTGTATCTCGCCTTCTCTTTCCTTGGGATTATATTTCGGAGCATGATTGTAATAATCCTCTCTTAGATTATCAAACCTTTATATAATATTACCATTATTTTTATAATAATGATATTAATATCTGATTACGATCTTAAATTATTTTGATAATAATTTAAATGATTTTCTTTCTATATAATTAAGTCAATACTTAATTATCTATGATTTAAAATTATAAATATATTCCTAACGATAGTTTCTTAGCTTTTATAAAATATTCTAAGATCCTTATAATTAATTTTAAGGTCGGATTTTACTACAAGTGCATCTTTATAACTTTTTGAAAAGTTATGGATAAGTTTTTGTAATTATTCAAAAGTTGATTTTCACAGCTACTCTTCATCTTCCTCAGTTTAGCCTCTCCAATAGTTCAAGCTCTTATAATTCCATACCACTATATACAACAATACCATACGTTAAATTTTTACTTAACCCTACTCCCCATTTCTTGGCTTTTGATTCACTATTTCAACATCCCTGTTTTAATATACAGAACTCCATTATCAATCTTCAATCAATCAACCTTCCTTGTTCTCCTATTAATACAGCTCTTTAAACCCATCTTCATCAATCTCATCTTAGTTCTTTTCCTTCGTCTGTTCCATGGTTTAAGCCTTCGTTCCAAAATTTTGTTTTCTTCTCTTTGCTGAAAGAATTACAAAAAAAGCTTCTTCGTCTTTATCCGATTTCCGACCGTCCTCCACACCAGCTCCGACGAGCCTAGTTGCTCCGCTCCACCACCACGCCAGCCTTGTTCCTCCCGTACACCACCGTCGGCCTCTTCACCGGTCTCCTTCCTTTGTTTCCTTCCTCCGGTGATTGATTTTCCCCTGTTTTCTTCTTCCGGTGAGAGCTTCTCCGACCACCAACGCAGTCATCCTGGTTCCGCCTAGCGCCATCTGTCGTCGCCGTCCGTCACCGTTGCCATTTTCCTGTTCGCCGCTGAATTCCGGTGAAGCCTCGTATTTCCCTTGTTTTGTTTTCCGGCAAAGCTCAGACGCCCTGCATTCCAACCACCGCGCAGCCACTACCGTCACCCGAAGTCATTCACACTGTCGCCCACCACCATCATCTCATGTGAGCTTGTTGTGTTGCGACATTGTTGTTTGTGCCCTGTTGCTTGCTTGTTGCATATTGAAGAACGAAGAAGAGAAGCAATTTGTTGCTTGCTTACTTTGTTTGGGCCAATGTGGAACGACCCATTCCAATTTGGAAATGGGCCGACCCACATGTCCACATATGCATATACATATTTTAAAAAAATCTTATTTACTTAATTAGTGTTTAATTAAATAAATTAATATTTCGATTTATTATAAATTATATTTCGGTAAATATAATTTATATTTCATTCCATAGTTAAATCCTAGTAGAATAATAATTATGTACATTATTATTGGATTTAATTAATTCTTTTAGAGCTTTTTTAATCGGAATAATTAATAGAAGTATTATTTTGATTAAATTAATTAATTTCTGATCTAGGACTAATTGATATAATTTAATAGAGATAATTTTATCAAGCATAGTCTAATCATAATCCTATTCGTGTGTCTGGGTACCGCGTTGGATCGGAAAATCTAGAAGAGCGAGTTCGTTGACAAGGTTCCAAACTCCATCTTAGACCCCGGTCAATCCTCGTAATTAAGGCAAGTGGCGATCCGCTCTTGCTTATCTATTGTTTTTATTCCATATTTGTCTTGATTAAAAATATTTCGATTGTTATATTAAGTTGGGATATATATTATTCTTTGTGTGTTGGGAACTTTAATAACCTAAAATAAATATTATTTAGGTTCTATGCATATAGTGGATATACTATATATATATGAATATATTATTACCTTAGGGTGATAAATGAACTTGTTGTGGATTGTTGTGGATATATTATATAGTTAGAAGGAGTATTCGTAGGAACAGTACGTACCTCACGAGGTCTAGTGGTTTCTTTATAACTGGTATTAGGAGGATTTTGCCCCAATAGCCTCTTTGGTCATGACCATACCCTTATTCTTATATAAGTGGTGGTGCACATAGCTAGTGCCGATTATCGGGATTATTCCTTTGTTCTCATTGCGAGACATCATTTAAAGCTTCGACATAAAATCGTTTTGAAAGTACAAAAGATATAAGCACTCATGTGCATAATTAATATATTCCGGACAATTAGTACAACTTGGAAAATTGTCTGACCTCCCGGTTAAGTAAGTCATCTTTTCAATATGAATTCGTGCAACACATATGCGGTGAGGTTGGTCGTTGACCCAATTATTCATGGGGGTGATTTTTGAAAACTATTGTCGTGAATTATATAAAATGTTCCCACACAATTATAATATAATATTATATTAATATCTTCCCATAAGACTCAACCTTTGGAGTCTTATTTTGGTATATATATTATTATATCTCTTTCTCATTCCGTGGAGGTGTCAGAGTTGCCCCCGGTTATCGGCTTTTTATTGAAGAAATCGTTAGGTTGAACTAGATACGACTACATACGGCACCTCAGGTGGTATCTTCAAAGATTGAAGAATTCAGGGTGCAGGGAAGTTCAAGATTATTTCTTTTGTTTTTCAGTTTCACAAGGTTACGATCTCTTTATGATTAAGTCTTCCGCTATATGTATTAGTTTTGGGATTCGGTTTTGCATTTGTAAGACAATATTTATTATTAATATAGTGTGTATTTGTTTTTACATTTAATGTTCTAAGCCTTAGTAACTTCGGGTCGATGATATTCCCAAGGTAATTTGGGGGTGTTACAGATTTGTTATCAGAGCCAAAAGTTTCTAAAACGTATTTTAAATATTCTTCCAAACATATTTTAATACGTCACGAAGTTTTTTTAATAAAAAACGTTGTTTTGAATAAACAATTATTTAAAACTTAAGGATTTTTATCTTACCAAATCTCTTCAAAATATTTTGAAAACTTCAGCCGCCCGTGTGATGCTGGTTCTATTCCACTCGAAGTATAGGAAGATCGGATCCTTCCGTTCTATAATTCCCGTCTTTATTCATTTCACATCATGATTTGAATTTATAGAATGGCAAGTCACATAAGTTATGGGTTTTACATATAGTTATTGCAAATCATAATGAATGTGTGTGATAATATTCGAATCTAACATTTATGATCCTAAACTAGATGGTTAATAAGAGGAACGCCTCACAACGTGCGGGGGCAAGCAATGCCTTGCGAATTCCAGCTGCTAGTGCCGAAGTGCAAGAGTCTGGATCCAGCTCACAAAACCGTTGGGAGAATCAGGCTCACGATCATGCCAATTTGTCGGCAGGTCATGTTACACCACCCACTAACCCAACTGCTCCAGTTGTCCTCGGATGCTTCCACCCTTGAGGCAGTCAAGCAGATAGTGGTGCAGACAGTTGCTGGATTGACCACTCACGGGGTACCACCAATTCCAGCGGAAATCGAGGAGTCTGCATCTCGTGTTCGTGGTAAGAAGTCTGGCATGATCTATAACCGAGCAGTGAGGGCTATTAGCGCTTTCAAGCCTGACTCTTATGATGGAACCGGGGATGGTGTGAGAGTCTCTTACTAGTTCGGGCACATGGAACGTTTGTTCAAAAACATTTTGTGCACAGAAGCTGAGAAGGGAGCCTCACTATCTTTGAAAGATGTGGCGAGTGAATGGTGGCAGTCTACAAGGTTACCTGATCTACCTGGATTGATCTAGGAGATGTTCAAGACAAAGATGATGAATCGTTTCTTCTCCAAAGCACTAAGGGAGGAGAAGCGCAAAGAGTTCCTCTACCCAAAGAACCAATGGTTTAATGTGATCGAGCTAGCGACAAAGTTCAATCATCTATTGCACTATTCCAACGTTACCAACACAGAGGACACGAAAATCCGGTACTTCATGAGTTGGTTGAGTCCGAGACTGAAGTCTGTGATGTTGCGTCATGGCTGTTCCACTCTTGAGGAGTTCATTGATGAGACTCTCTGTATGGAGTGTTTATTGAAAAGAAGAAAAGGCAGAGCTTGACGAACAACGTCGTGGTATCGGTAACCAACAACATAGTGGGTTCAAACGTCCGACACCACACTCCAATTTCTCCAAGTCTGGACGAGTAAAAACCGAGACAACCCAGTCAGTATTGTATCGTCATTCTGATCGGAGTAAGGACTCAGTTAAATGTTACAACTATGGAGTTCTTGGCCACAAGAGTAATGTGTGTCAAAAGCCAAGGAAGACCTACTTTGCTTGTGGGAAGGTTAGACATGTGTATACATATTGTCCTAAGAAAAGGCAAGCTGGGGTTGAGTATCAGCAAGGGTTAGTTAGTAACAACAACCAACCTCAACCAGGACCTGCAAAGACAACGAATACTGCTATTCATTCAAATGTTCAGATCAAGGGAAAAGCTCCAATTGCATCAGGCAACCAAGGCCAACGATTGTATGAGATGTGCCAGGATAATGAACCCAATGCTCCAATTGCTCAAGGTACCATATACCTAGATTCTACCTACTTATGCATATTATTTGATTATGGTGCTACGCATTCCTTTGTTTCATAAAGTTGTGTCAATACGTTAGGCTTGAAATGCAATGATACATGTGAACCATTCGTAGTAAATCTTCCCAATGGGGAACAGTTAATAGGATCTAGTCAGTTGTCGAGATTCCCAGTGACCCTCCAAGGTCGGGAGTTCGAAGATGATTTGATTTGTATTGCCATGGCTCCATACGACATTATTCTCGGAATGGATTGGCTGACACATCATGGGGTATTAAATGACTTTTGTACAAGGACGGTGACAGTTTCATCTGGGGGCTATCAAGTGTGCAAGTTCAAGGGTCAGAATGACGCCGATAATGGGAACTTGATTAATGCTATGGCAGCGTTTAAGCTGCTTCGACAAGGTTGTGTCGGGTATTTGTGTTATTTGGATGCGCCCAAAAATGATGAAGTTCTGGTTCACGATATTCCTATTGTGCGTGAATTTGAGGATGTCTTCCCGGAAAAAATCCATGACGTGGAGTTTAATATTGAGCTGGAACCAGGAACACCGCCGATCTCGAAGGAACCTTATCGAATGGGTCGAGTAGAAATGCAAGAACTGAAGAAGCAACTTGAAGAGTTGCTCAAGAAGTGTTATATTCGACCAAGTGCATTTCCTTGGGGTGCCCCCGTATTGTTCATCAATAAGAAAGATGGATCTTTTAGACTTTGCATCGATTATCGAGAGTTGAACAAAGTCACCATCAAGAACAAATACCCCTTTCCGAGGATTGACGATCTTCTAGACTAGTTACAGGGTGCCAAAGTCTTCTCCTAAATCGATCTGAGATTGGGTTACCATCAACTCAGCATTCGTGAGGAGGATATACCAAAGACTGCATTCCGGACAAGATATGGACACTACGAGTTTGTAGTAATGCCATTCGGACTAATGAATGCTCCAGCTGTGTTCATGGATTTGAGGCACATGTGCTTTAGGTAGTATCTGGACAAATTTGCCGTGGTGGTCATTGATGACATCCTGATCTACTCCCTGAATGAAGGAACTCATGAAGAACATCTTCGAATTGCCTTATCAATTCTTCGGGAAAATCAGTTGTATGCCAAGTTGTCCAAGTGCGACTTTTGGTTCAAGGAAGTGTCCTTACTTGGGCATGTGATCGACGAGAAAGGAGTAATGGTCGATCCATAAAAGATTGAAGCTGTGGCTAACTGGAAGCAACCTCAGAATGTTAAAGAAGTGCGCAGTTTCGTGGGACTTGCAGGTTATTACATACACTTCGTGGAAGGATTTTTAAAGATCTCCTTGACCATGAGCGGTTTACTTCGCAATGTTCATAAGAAGTTCATCTGGGATGAGAAGTGTGAGGCCAACTTCTAGAAACAGAAAAAGTGTCTCACGTCTGCGCTAGTTTTAGCGTTACCTGAAGGAAATGAAGGGTATGTGGTCTACAGTGATGCTTCAAAGCAAGGTTTGGGATGCGTGATTATGTAGCATGGGAAAGTCATAGCATATGCATCTCGATAGCTAAATCCATATGAAGCAAACTACCCTACACAAGACCTGGAGTTAGCCGCAGTGGTGTTCGTTTTAAAGATCTGGAGACACTATCTTTATGGAGTGCGTTGCCAGATTTTCACTAACCATAAAAGCTTGAAGTATGTGTTCACTCAAAAGGAATTGAATATGAGGCAGCTTCGATGGTTGGAGTTACTCAAGGATTACGATATCGAGTTACTCTACCATCCTGGAAAAGCCAACGTTGTAGCCGATGCATTGAGCAGGAAGACGACGCAAGAGATTTCTATAGCCTTGCTCACTGCTCAACTAGAATTACAGCTTCAATTATTGAGAAGTGAGACTAGAGTATGGTTCAATTGTCAACAAGGGTACTTGAATATTTTGGAGGTTCAACCGACCCTGTTAGAACAAATCAAAGAGAAACAAGCTGATGATCTTGTCTTGGTAAAGCTATCAACAAAGTCCAAGATGGAAAGGCGCCTGGGTTTGTTATACATGATGATGGATCACTTTTGTTTCAGAATTGCATTTGTGTGCTTGATGTTGTAGAGGTTTGTCAATTGATTCTGAAGGAAGCTCACTTTTCAGCATATTCGGTGCATCTAGGCTCAAGTAAGATGTATAAAGACTTGAAGAGGAACTTCTGGTGGCCGAACATGAAATGGGATGTAGCAGAGTTTGTGTCATGATGTTTGACTTGCTAGAAGGTGAAGATCAAACACCGTAGACCAGGCGGAGAGTTGCTACCCCTTCTGGTACTAGTGTGGAAATGGGAAGACATTGCCATGGACTTCGTTACTAGATTGCCTAGAACTAAAGGGAAGAAAGATGCTATTTGGGTGATTATTGACCGAATTACTAAGAGTGCTCAGTTCGTTGCTATCAAATCGACTTGGGGAACTCAAAAGTTGGCTGAAGTATTTCTGCACGAGATAGTACGTCTTCATGGTACTCCGAAAACCATAGTCTCTGACTGAGATGGTCGTTTTATGTCTAGGTTCTGGAAAGAACTACATAAGGCCATGGGAACCGAGTTGAGATTCAGTTTTGCTTTTCACACGCAAACAGATGGTCAACCAAAAAGGACAATTCAGATCTTGAAGACATGTTGAGAGCTTGTGTCCTAGATCGAACTTCCAGTTGGAAAAGCAGCTTAAGTCTGATAGAATTCACCTACAACAAAAGTTGGCATGCAACCATCAAGATGGCTCGGTGCGAAGCCTTGTATGGTTGGAAGTGCAGATCACCAATCTTTTGGGATGAGAATGCTGACAAGATTTTGTTGGGTCCCGAGCTAGTAGAAAGGACTGCCTCAGATGTCGCATTAATCAGACAACGAATGGTCACATCCCAGAGTAGAAAGACTTAAAGCGTAGAGTGGTTGAGTTTGAAGTTGACGATAAGGTATTCATACGAGTGTCTCCATCAAATGGAGTGTTCAGATTCGGGAAGCACGGTAAGATTAATCCCCGCTATGTTGGACCATTCAAAAATCCTCGATCGAGTTGGATCACTGGCTTATCATCTAGCATTACCACCGTCAGCACACCCAATGCATAATGTTTTCCATGTATCGTTGCTAAGGAGATATGTGTCAGATGACTCTCACGTTCTCAATTATGATGACATCGAGATTCAAGAGAATGGAACGTATGAGGAGAGACCCGTTCATATACTAGAAAGAAGGGACAAGCAATTGCGCTGCAAGATGGTTCCGCTTGTCAAAATTCTGCGGTCCAAGTCCGGATCCGAAGAAGTGACTTGGGAAACCTGGGAGACCGAAACCGACATGCGTAGTCGTTATCCTGAATTGTTTTCAGCATAGTTTCGGGTCAAAGCTTTCTTGAGGGGGGAGTGATGTAATAACCCTTATCCTTGTTCCGTATTGCATTTTCTATACTGCGGGGCTAGTATCCTTTTGATCAAGTTTCAGGGTCAAATTTTGTCTTAACGAAGTAGTATTGTAATAATCCTCTCTTAGATTATCGAACGTTTATATAATATTACCATTATTTTTATAATAATGATATTTATATCTCATTTATGATTTTTTTCTATACAATTAAGTCAATACTTAATTATCTATGATTTAAAATTATAAATATATTCCTTACGGTATTTTATTAGCTTTTATAAAATATTCTAAAAATTCTTGTAATTTTTAAAGGTCGAATTTTACTACAAGGGCATCTTTATAACTTTTTGAAAAGTTATGGGTAAATTTTTGTAATAATTTAAAAGTTGATTTTCACATATACTCTTCATCTTCCTCAGCTTAGCCTCTCCAATAATTCAAGCTCTTATAATTCCATACCACTATATACAATAATACCCTACGTTAAATTTTTCTTCTCCCTACTCCCAATTTCTTGGCTTTTGATTCACTAATTCAACATCCATGTTTTAATATAAAGAACTCCCCGTCTTCATCAATCTCATCTTCGTTCTTCGTTCTTTTCCTTCGCCTATTCCATGGTTTAAGCCTCCGTTCCAAAATTTTGTTTTCTTCTCTTTGCCAAAAGAATTACAAAAAAAGCTTCTTCGTCTTTCTCCGATTTCCGACCGTCCTCCACACCAGCTCCGGCGAGCCTAGTTGCTCCGCTCCACCACCGCTCCAGCCTTATTCCTCCCGTACACCACCATCGACCTCTTCAGCGGTCTCCTTCCTCCAGTGATCGATTTTCCCCCTATTTTCTTCTTTCGGCGAGAGCTTCTCCGACCACCAGTGCAGTCGTCGTGGTTCCGCCTAGCGCCATCTGTCGTCGCCGTCTGTCACCGTTGCTGCCTGTTCGCCGCTGAATTCTGGTGAATCCTCGTCTTTCCGTTGTTTCGTTTTCTGGCAAAGCTCAGACGCCCTGCATTCCGACCACCGCGCAGCCACCACCGTCGCCCGAAATCGTTCGCGCTGTCGCCCGCCACCATCATCTCCAGTGAGCTTGTTGCGCTGCGACATTGTTGTTTGTGCCCTGTTGTTTTGCTGTTGCATATTGAAGGACGAAGAAGAGAAGCAAGCTGTTGCTTGCTTACTTCTTTTGGGCCAATGTGGCCCGTTCCAATTTGGAACTGGGCCGGCCTACATGTCCACATATGCATATATATATTTAAAAAAAATCTTATTTACTTAATTAGTGCTTAATTAAGTATTAATATTTCAATTTCATATAAATTATATTTCGGTAAATATAATTTATATTTCATTTCTTAGTTAAATCCTAGTACAATAATAATTATGTCAATTATTATTGGATTTAATTAATTCTTTTAGAGCTGTTTTAATCGGAATAATTAATAGAAGTATTATTTCGATTAAATTAATTAATTTTCTTGATGTAGGGCTAATTGATATAATTTAATAGAGATAATTATATCAAGCATAGTCTAATCATAATCCTATTCGTGTGTCTGGGTACCACGTTGGATTGGAAAATCTAGAAGAGCGAGTTCGTTGACAAGGTTCCAAACTCCATCTTAGACCCCGATCAATCATCGTAATTAAGGCAAGTGACGGTCCACTCTTTCTTATCTATTATTTTTATTCCATATTTGTCTTAATTAACAATAATTCGATTGTTATATTAAGTTGAGATACATATTATTCTTTTGCGTGTTGGGAACTTTAATAACCTAAAATAAATATTATTTAGGTTCTATGCGTATAGTGGATATACTATATATATATGAATATATTATTACCTTAGGGTGATAAATGAACTTGTTGTGGATTGTTGTGGATATATTATATAGTTAGAACGAGTATTTGTAGGAATACTACGTACTTTGCGAGGTCTAGTGTTTTCTTTATAACTGGTATTAGAAGGATTTTTCCCTAATAGCCTTTTTGGTAATGACCATACCCTTATTCTTATATAAGTGGTGGTGCACATAGCTAGTGCCGATTATCGGGATTATTCCTTTGTTCTCATCGCGAGATATCACTAAAAGCTTCAATGTAAAATCGTTTTGGAAGTACAAAAGATATAAGCACTCATGTGCATAATTAATATATTCCGAACAATTAGTACAACTTGGAAAATTGTCTGGCCTCCCGATTAAGTAAGTCATCTTTCCAATCTGAATTCGCTCACACGTATGTGGTGAGGTTGGTCGTTGACCCAATTATTTCATGGGGTTTGATTTTGAAATTGTCGTGAATTACATAAAATGTTCCCACACAGTTATAATGTAATATTATATTAATATCCTCCCATAAGACTCAACCTTTGGAGTCTTCTCTTAGTATATATATTATTATATCTCTTCCTCATTTTGTGGAAGTGTCCGAGTTGCCCTCGGTTATCGGATTTTTATTCGAGGAACCATTGGGTTTAACTAGATACGACTATATAGAGATCACATAAATCCCACTGCATAGTCTCCCGACTAACCAACCACTATTTTTCTCTTATGGTTGGCTGGTGTCACCCGTCTCATTACGTCACATCAGGTGGTATCTTCTAGGATTGAAGACTTCAGGGCGCAAGGCAATTGAAGATTATTTCTTTTGTTTTTCAGTTTCACATGATTACAATCTCTTTATAATTAAGTCTTCTGCTATATGTGATTATTTTTGGGATTTGGTTTTGCATTGGAATACAATATTTATTATTAATATAATGTGTATTTGTTTTTACACTTAATGTTCTAGTAACTCCGGGTCGATGATTCGGGGTTACTAGCAGTAATATTCCCAAGGTGGGGGTGTTACAATGATGAAGTGAAGGAGCTTTGTGCCGAAATTGAGAATGTGTCTTTATCTCATTAGGCCTGGTCTTGCCCATTGGCAGCACTATCGTCTCTGACTTTCCTGAGGGCTAATCTTCTTCAATAGTGACGCGTAACCTTCACCTGCAGGGAGGCCGAGAACCTTTGCTATGAGCTTGATGTTTACCGTTTTTGGCTCGCCTCCCCATGGAATTTGTGCGAAAGAGTACGGGTGGCCGGGAGAGGGAGGTATAGGAAAAAGAGCGCTGTAAAACTTGAGTACCTCATCAAAATAAACTACAAATGGCTTCACCTTGAGCTCACACCAACGAGTCCTTTCGAGGGAGGCGACTATGGAGGCGATGTCGAATTCCGCCGGATTAAGGGTGCTCCAAAACCCTTGGACGATTATGATCGGTTCTATCACGGTGTGCGTCACAAAGTTGTCGCGTGCAGGAGGTAGATGATCTGCTGAGTAGCCCTCCATCGCAATTATCGCTTGGGAGGAGAGCCCCTTAGCTTTTTTGGCGGTAGTGGAGGAGGGGGTGATAGATAGTGCTCGGTTGAGGGATTTTGACTTGGAGGGTGATGGTGGAGACTCAATGGTGAGGACTTGTGTAAGGTGGGGTTGGCTCTCGTCATGGGCGGAGGCTGTGGAGTATGCTCGCAGGATTTGGACGACGAGGGCTTCGGAGTTGTGGAGGAGACTAAGTGTATGGGTTCTTTTTGTTTGGTCTTGTCTTCCTCCATTGGAGAGGGAGATGAGTGGTGAGAAGTGGTGGTTTTAGTGGGTTGAGGAGGTGGAGAGGTTTGAGGAGGTGGTGTGGACTGTTTCTACATGACATGGGTGTTTTGAGTGGTGTAAGTTTCAGTTACCGGAGGTGGTACTGGGGGGTGGTTGATGTAGGATATGGTGGAGTGGTGGAGGCAGTGGCGACGAAGTCTAGGAATGCCTTGTACTTGAGGTACTCCGCCCACTATTCGGGAGTAATATTGACTGGGTTTGCATTGTTGATTTAGAGGGGATCTTAAGAGAGAGATGAAAGATTAAGGAGAGAATGAGAGTGAGGAAGAGATGAATAGTGAGAAAATGGGTGTGGGGGTACAAATCTGGGTGAGAGGGGCTTGTATGGGGGTGGTGCAACGCTCCAAATACAACGAATCTCTTCAATACAGATTCGGCGCCTCGAATTACGTATGAGCAGGTGACCGTTGGGAACTGGGGCGTAATCATTGCCTAGGAAGTAGACGGCCGTTAGGATGCTCGATCCCTATACATTCGCCAGTCCCTATGATCAGTTCCTTGTTTATCTGCGCTTTATACCTTTCATAGTGTTCTAGGTCCCCATTCTATTCTCGGTCCCTGTTTTCAGTTCCCATTACTCTGCGCTTGCTATTTTCTCACAAAATCGGTCCCCATTATTTAAGGCACCGTGTCTCAGTTCCCATTCTCAACGGGATAATTTTACTTGCTTAAGCATATAAATGAATTCAAACACACAAAGGGACTTGACATATCTTTTAAACAGAATAAGTGATAAGCATAATTAGGAAGTCTCTTTGTCATCTAAGTGAATATTCCCAGGTGTGGGTAATTGGTCATAGGGAACATTACACAAAGATCAAGGCTACGTGACTAGCTTATAAACACAATATTTGGGGGCTTGATGATATGGTTAAGAAGCGATCGTCGTGCTTATATGTCAAGGCTTGAAAATGAAGAGCATGCACCGAATTTTAGCAAGCAATAGTACAATCCTAGAAGGGCCTAACAAGCGTTTATCATTAAGCATCACACAGAGCATGCGAGAGACGAATACTCCTAAGAGTATATGCTAGGTTTTCACACGTATTAGTCCTAAGTTCCCAAGTTTAAAAGAAGCATCAATGTTTTACGAGTCAAATGGAAGGGGATTCAATTGAGGGAGATGCTTAATGGAGGGGGATCAATCCCAAGTGAAGCATGATTTTGATGAATGGTTCCTTGTTCAGGGCCTTGGTGAAAATGTCTGCTATTTGATCCTCAATTGTGCAATGGGTAAGCTCTATGTTCTTCTTCTCCACATTGTCTCAAAGGAAGTGATGATGCATGTCAATGTGCTTAGTTCGAGAGTGGTGCACAAGGTTCTTTGATATGTTGATAGAACTTGTGTTATCACATCTTATTTTGATCGAGCCCATGGAAATACCGAAGTCCTTGAGTTGTTGCTTGAGCCATAGGAGTTGAGCACAACATGAAGCAACCACTATGTATTCAGCCTCAGTGGTGGACACAGTTACTGAGTTTTACTTGTGAGATCCCCAAGAAACAAGACAAGGACTAGGGATTGAGTCATACCTGAGGTGTTCTTTCGATCAACAAGATAACTTGCATAATCAACATATGTATATCCAACAAGGTAAAATCACAGTTCTTAGGGTACCATAAACACAATTTGTCAGTGCCTTTAAGCGGAAAAAGATTCACTTGATGATAGCGACATGCGAATCCCTTGGATCGGATTTGAATCTTGCACATAGACTCACTGCAAAGATAATATCAGGCCTAGAGGCGGTTAAGTACATAAATGATCCGACCATACCTCTATAGAGCGTCTTGTTCAATCTTAGTGCCATGAAGATCTGCATCAAGCTTAGTGCCTGTGGACATTAGAGTATGAAGGGGCTTGATATTTTCCATCCCAAACTTCTTGATTATCTCCCTTAAGTACTTCAGTTGATGGATCACCACTTGAAGGCCGACAAAGAAGTTAAGTTCCCCAATCATGATCATGTTGAACTTGTTACTCATCACGTCCTTGAATTTATCTACAAAGACAGGTTAGTTGAACAAAAAATGATGTCATCTACATATACCCAAACCACCAAAATGCCGCCCTTGTATTCCTGGATGAAGAGAGTCTTGTCGATTGTCCCTCTTTTGTAGTTGTTTGCAAGGAGGTACAAAAGCGAGGACAATCATACCATTCTCTTGGTGCTTGCTTCAACCCATATAGTGTCTTGTCCAGGAAATACACGTGCTCATGGTGCTTTGGGTCCTTGAAGCATGGGGGTTGCTTTACATATACCTCTTCGTTGAGAACCCCATTGAGGAAGGCCGTCTTCATATCCATTTGGAACAGATTGAAGCCCTTGTGTGAAGCGAAGGCTATCAAAAGGAAAATGGCCTCTAGAAGAGCGGCGAGAGCGTAGGTCTCATCATAGTCAATTCCCTCTTGTTGGTTGTACCCTTAAGTAACTAGACGCGCTTTATTCCTTACGACATCTCCTGAGTCATCGAGCTTGTTTCGAAATACCCAACGAGTGTCTATGATAGTGCGATTGGAGGGCTTGGGAACTAGGTGCCATACCTTGTTCCTCTCAAAATCATGAAGCTCTTCTAGCATGGTGGCCACCCAATCTAGATCAAGGATGGCCTCTTTGATGTTCTTAGGATCAGTGAGAGAGACGAAGGCATTAAAGGCACATAGATTGGTCTCAGAAGTGGCTTCATCAAGTGCTTTGGCAATCTACTCTTGACGAGCTTGTAGAGCTTCTCTTGAGCGAGTGTATACTCCAGAGTGTAATGGGGTGATCATGTTCCCTGGAGGATGAGCGCCTCTTTGTTGTAATACTCTATTTGAAGGCGTTGTGGTCTGCACTGTGTTTGAGTGAGAAGGCCCTTCGCTATCACTGTCTGAGTCATGGCTTAAGGGAACCGAAGGTATATATAGAGGGGCGAGTGAATTCAAGTCTCTTGAAGTAGGGGCTCGATCCTTTTCTGAAGGTGTTTCTAGGATAGTGTCTTCTGGGAATGGATCTGAGGTTCTTGACAAAGAGGAATGAAAAGTTCCTTCATCGAACACCACGTGTATGCTCTCCTCGAATGTTCTTGTTCTCTGGTTGAACACCTTGTACGCCTCGTTGGAACATAGCCAAGGAAGATGGCTTCATCAATGCATGCATCAAATTTCCTAAATTATCCTTTCCATTATTCAGCACGTAGCAGTTGCATCCAAATACCTTGAAATGAGATATGCTCGGGGGATATCCCTTGATTAGCTCATATGGAGTCTTGCCTAGTGAGGGGCGTAGAAGAGCCCTGTTGGTGATGTAGCAAGTTGTGTTCACCACTTTATCCCAGAGTGAGGGGGAGACTCCACTTGAAGTAGCATTGTTTGCGCCATCTCTACTAATGTTATGTTCTTCCTTTCAACGACTCCATTTTGTTGTGGAGTCCTAGGGGCTGATATGTTATGAGCTATTCCCCTTTCAATACAGTAACTTAGCATATCGTTGTTCTCAAATTCAGTTATATAGCCTGAGCATATAGAGCGCACTTGTAAAGATAGAGAGTTCTCGAGCAGAGTGACGAGCTCAGTGAAGCGAGAGAAGGCTTGATCCTTAGAGCATAGGAAGAGGGTCCATGTGAATCTGGAGTAGTCACCGACGATCACAAATATATAACCTGCTCCACCAGGTCTTTGAACACAAATAGATCCACATAGGTCCATGTGGAGAAGCTCAAGGGGCTTCTTGGTTGTGATGTCTGACTTTGGCTTGAACGAGCTTCTTACTTGTTTTCCCTTGAAATAGTTAGCACAATGTGTCATATTCTCTATCTTGATGAGAGGTAAGCCACATACCAGCTCATTCGCACGAAGCTTGTGTAAGAAGTACAGGTTGACGTGCCCAAGTCTTTGATGCCACAAAGCGGTTTGATCTTCTATAGTAGCAAGGCAAATGTGACTCTTTGGGATGTAGTTGGGGTCAAAACTGTACGTGTTATTGACTCACTTTTCTCTTAAAATAATTTCGCTAGTAGCATTCCTCACAAAGCACTTCAAGGTATTGAATGTAATCTCGTTTGGTCCCTCATCACAGAGCTGAGCGACACTCAATAGATTGTAGCAAAGGTTCTCCACAAATTTCACTATCTGAATCTCTATCTTGTCATTTAGATGTACCTTTCCATATCTGGTGATCTCTCTAGTCCTTTTTGTGGATCGTGAAGATCTTAGTCCTAACTAAAGAGTGAAACTTTTTGTGCAGAAATACAAGACTAAGAACAAGTAAACAATTAATTCCAAAATGATTGTTGATTTTATTTAGCGTAGGACTTACAACTATTAGGCAAACACACAGTTCTCAGTTTCTTCCTAAACTCTCCTAATTATTGCCTAAGTCCTAAATCAAGATGAACTCTCTCTCTCGTGTTCAACAACAACGTTAAAGGTAATGAACTAAACTATTTATACTATGACATAATCACCGGGAACTAGTTACCTAAAAGAAGATAATAATAATAATAAATAAACTACTAAATCTGAACTAGCCGAGTATAATGACAAACTTGCTTCAACAAATAAGATATCAAATCTGGTAAATCTTTGGCGTATTGAATCTTTCCTTCTATAGCGCCTTGAAAGATTTCTTTCCATATATACACGCTCGGTCCCCTTAAGCGCGTCCTCTTTGTATAGCGCTTTGCTTCTCTGCAGCTCGATTCTTCACTCTTCTTGTTCGGTTCCCTCCAGTGGCACTCAGTTCCCTTGCTCATGGTTAAGCGCGTTAAGTGCTATCCTTCTCACTGAACTCACTCTTGTATCTTTACTTTAGCTCGTTGCTTTCCAAGCATAAACCACCTAATTAACTAGAAGGCCTATTGATATCATGCAATATCTCACTCAATACACATATTAGTTCATAAGGCTGTTTGTTATCATTAAAACTGAGGCATTATTAGTTACAAGAACTAAGGGACTAGTTCATATAACCAACAATTTCCCCCTTTTTAATGATGACAAACTTAGAATCATGGCATAGGCATAAAGTAGAGCTAAGAAGGAAGTAGCTTTCGATTCCCCTTAATCGATGAACAAGTAATACTCATCGCCCTTTAACTATCATATGTGCTAGTTCCCCCTAAATTAAATAACTCCTATGCCTGTAATATTCCCCCTTTTGGCATATGTAAAAAGGAATGCTTAATATTAATCAAGGGAAAATAAGAGTAGCATGTGCGTGCCTTCTAGATGAATGAGTAAGTGATACCATAGAAAACACATCAAGTCAAGCCATATCTCAGTATGCAATAGAGCAAGCAGGTAAGTGAACCAAGGCATACTTATCATTAATGAAAATATAAGAGCACACACAAAATACAGTAAAAAAGAGAGCAAAAAGACAAGAATTTTAGAGGAGCTTTTGGATTTTTTAAGGGAGCCTAAGAGGAACTGAGACAACAGCTACTCCCAATGGTACTCATCTTCATAAGCATCTTCACAACCTTCCTTTAGCGGCCCTATCATGAGTGCCTTCATGTGATGAAGGTGCCAATCTATCATATGCCTTAGGCCTGCTAGATGCCGGTTAGTCCGGAGCACAACCTCTAAGGTGAGAAACTGTATTTCCTCTGAGATCATGTTTGGCGGCAGTAGCGGCTTAGGCTCCTTCAAGGGGATCTTCATTCGTTGAGGTCTGGGCTCGGATTTGGGAGGGGATGAGGTTTCGGTCTTAGGTTTGGGATCGTCCTTGGGCTCGGTTCTGGGTGTGGACCCTAGTATCAGCTTTTGTATGGGTGATTCCATACTGGCGTGCTTGAGCAGCCCACGCAGTCCAGTCTCAGTTACGATGCTCTCATAGGCCGTTTCCTTTACGGGCTTGTATATCCTCAGCTCGAGCATGATCTTGTTGACAATGTGGGGATAAGGTAAGGCGTAATTCTTTTGCATCTTTACTATCAACATGTGAGAAAGGATTAGGCGTGGCGTGTCGATAATACTGCCTTCAATGACCTCGCGCAACAGGCATGCATCTGCGATCGTCACAGTGTTGCACTTTTCTTGCCTGGGGATGATGTTGCGTATCATGATGTAATGAAGCAGCTTGGTCCCAAAGCTCAGCATATTCGTCTTTATTTCCCTTGGTCGCGCTTTCCCCACCAGTAGATCAAGTGTCTCAGCCTTGCTTGAGGGCCAATTCTTCTTGGGCAGTGAAGCGTACCCTTCGCCTGTCGGTAAGTCGAGCACCTTGGCCAAGAGCTTGATGTTCAGCGTCTTCGGCTCGTCGCCCCATGGAATATGAGCCACAAAGTAGGGTTGTCCTGGTGAAGGGGGCATGACCACTAGTGCGCTGTAGAACTTGCACACTTCCTCATGGCCAACAACGAAGGGATCGACCTCAAGCTCTAACCAGCGCGTTCTTTCAAGGGAGGCGACCGAGGCAACGACATTGAATTCAACCGGGTTAAGGGTGTTCCAAAACCCTTGGACGATTTTGAGCGGCTCAATCACTACACGTGTGGAGAAATTGCCGTGCGCAGGAGGGAGACAGAAGGAAGCATTGCTTTCAGTGGAGACGATGGCCTTGTGACACTTCTGTAAGGTGGAGAAGGGAGTAATTACTAAGGCTCTTACAAAAGTTTGAGGCGGTGGAGAAGGAGGAGTAGTGAGGGTGAGAACGGTGGAGGTAATGGCGAGAGGCGGGTGAATGGACTCATCGTGCATGGAGGCTGAGGGGGTGTTCTCAGTGGAATCGGTGGAGGATGCCTTGGGTTCAATAGAGGAGATATGATGGACAAGCTCGACATTCGGATGGTCTTTATACATAGGGGCTGGTGATGTAGGATGGGAGGTAATGTGTATGGTAGGAGGAGGAGGTGGTGAGAGCGAAGCCTGAGGAGTGGGTACCTTTTCTGGGACTGGAGAGAGGGGCTTTTGAGTAGCTGGTACGTCGGAGACCTGCGCCGTTGAAGTGGATGGTGGAACTGAAGAGGCGGCGGATGAGGTCTCCATGAAGGCCTGAAATTTGATGAATGCTGCCCATTGCTCAGCGTTGACGTTCATGGGATTGGCCATTTTGTGTTTAGAGAGAGTAGATGGAAGGAGAATTAGAGTCGAGTGAGGGAGAAGTGAAGATTTGAGAGATTTTTGGTGTTTGAGAGAGAAGGGCTTTAATATAGTCAGTGAATAATGTGAAAGCGGTGAAGGGGGACTGTATCTGGTGTGAAGGGCTATTTATGGAGGGCGGTGAACGGTCGAATCACAACGACTCAAATTCAAATCAGGAACGACGCCTCGTTTTTTGCAGAATCAAGTGGCCGTTGGTGAGCTGGTGAGTAATGAGTGCCTATAAGGTATTCGATTATTGAGACGCTCGGTCCCTATAATTCGGTCAGTCCCTCTGCTCAATTCCTAATCTAATCTGCGCTTTAATTACTCAAAACCTGCTCTTGCCATCTCTTATACTACTTGGTCTCCATTTACTGACTTGCTGTGTCTCAGTTCCCATACTTGGTAGGTTATTTTAACTCGCTTAAGCACATAATAGTTTCATACACACAAAGGGACATAGAAACTCTTTTAAAAACAACAAGTGCTAAGCATATATGGGTAAGCTATTTGACATCTCAGTGAATATTCCCAATTGTGGCTTATTTGGTCATAGGGAATGTAACACTAAGATCAAGGCTAAGGGACTGGCCTATAAGCATGAATCATATCTGGGGGGCTTGATTATATGGTTAAGAAGCGATCATCGTGCATATATATAAGGGATTGAAAATGAATAGCATGGATATGGATTAAATTTTAGAAAGCAGTAGTGCAATCCTAGAAGGGCCTAATTAAGCATTTATCATTTAGCATCACACAGAGCATGCGAAGGACGTATACCGTTTTAAGAGTACATGCTAGGTTCGCACACATATTAGTCCTAATTTCCCAAGATTAAAACAAGCACTGAATTACACAAGATCAAGGGAAAAGGCTTACGTGGAAGGAGATGCTTAATGAAGGGGGATCAAGCCCAAGTGAAGTCTGAGTTTGATGAATGGTTCCTTGTTCAAGGCCTTGGTGAAAATGTCTTCTATTTGATCCTCAGTCCTATAGTGGGTGAGCTCTATGTGCTTCTTCTCCACATTGTCTCGAAGGAAGTGATGATGCACGTCAATGTGCTTGGTTCGAGAGTGATGCACAAGGTTCTTTGAGATATTGATCATGCTGGTGTCGTCACACCTTATTTCAATTGAGTCCATCGAAATACCTAAATCCTTGAGTTGTTGCTGGAGCCATAGGAGTTGAGCACAACAAGAAGCGGCTGCTATGTATTCTGCCTCGGTGGTGGACAAAACTACTGAATTTTGCTTGCGAGAGACCCAAGACGCGAGACAAGGGCCTAGGAATTATGCCATACCTGAGGTGCTCTTTCGATCAACGAGCTAACCTGCATAGTCAGTGTCTGTGTATCCAACAAGGGTAAAATCGTAGTTCTTAGGGTACCATAAACACAAGTTATCAGTTCCTTTCAAGTAGCGAAGAATACGCTTGATAATAGCAACGTGCGACTCCCTTGGATCGAATTGAAAACGTGCACAAAGACTCACTGCAAAAACAATATCGAGCCTAGAGGTGGTTAAGTACATCAAAGATCCTACCATACCTCTATAGAGTGTTTCATTCGCCTTTGATCCGTTAAGGCCTGCATCAAGCTTAGTGCCTGTGGACACTGAAGTATGAATGGGCTTGCTGTTGTCCATCCCAAACTTCTTTATGATCTCCCTCAGATATTTTTGTTGATGAATTTGAATGCCGCCTTTTTCACCACTTGTAGTCCGAGAAAGAAGTTAAGTTCCCCTAACATGCTCATATTGAACTTGCTGCTCATCACATCTTTGAATTTTTCTACAAGCAACATGTTGGAGCAAAAAATAATATCATCAATGTATACCTGAACCACTAGGATGTCGCCCTTATGTTCCTGGATAAAGAGAGACTTGTCGATTTTTCCACTCTTGTAGTTATTGGCGAGGAGGTACTCGGAGAGACACTCATACCATGCCCTTGGTTCTTGCTTTAACCCATAGAGAGCCTTGTCCAGGAAATACACGTGCTTTGGGTGTGTTGAGTCCTCAAAGCCTGGGGGATGCATACACTTATTTGTTGAGCACACCGTTAAGGAAGGCCGTCTTCACATACATTTGAAACAGCTTGAAGCCCTTATGTAAAGCAAAGGCAATTAAAAGACGAATGTCCTCTAATCTGGCGACTGGAGCATAGGTCTCGTCATAATCGATCCCTTATTTTTTGTTGTACCCTTGTGCTACTAAACGTGCTTTGTTCCTTACCACAACTCCTGAATCATCAAGCTTGTTTCGAAAGATCCAACGAGTGCCTATGATGGTGAGATTGGAGGGCTTAGGAACTATACGCCAGATTTTATTCCGCTCGAACTCATGAAGATCTTCTTGCATGGCTTCCACCCAATCTGGATCAAGGATGGCTTCTTTGATGTTCTTAGGCTCAGTGAGTGAGACAAAGGTGTTGAAGGCACAAAGGCTGGTTTCCTCAATGGTTTCATCAAGTGCTTCAACGATTTCCTCTAGAGGTGCTAGTTGGGCTACACGAGAGCGAGTGTGGATTCCAGAGTCAACTGGGGTGAGCATGTTCTCTGGAGGGTGATCCCCTTGTTGTTGAAAGGCTCTAGTGGGAGGCTTTGTACTCTGAGCGATGTCTGAATGACAGGGCCCTTCGTTATCACTGTTTGAGTCTAGGCCTGAGGGAACTGAGACTGTATAGGGAAGGACGAGTGGATTTAAGGCTTTAGGAGGAGGGGCTCAATAAATATTTGAGGATGCCTGTAAGGGAGCGACTTCTAGGAATGGATAGGAGGTATTTGACGAAGAAGAGAGGAACGTGCCTTCATCAAACACTACATGTATGCTTTCCTCGAAGGTTCTTGTTCTCTGATTGAACACCTTGTATGCTTTGCTTGCTGGGACAGCCAGGAAAGATGGATTTACCACTTTGTGCATCGAACTTGCCTAAATTATCTTTCCCATTATTCAGCACGTAGCACTTGCATCCAAATACCCTAAAATGAGATATGCTTGGAGGATATCCCTTGATCATCTCGTACGGAGTCTTACCTAGTGAAGGTCGTAGAAGGGCTCTATAGGTGATGTACCATGCAGTGTTCACCGCTTCAGCCCATAAAGAAAGAGTGACTCCACTTTTAAGTAGCATGGTGCACGCCATCTCTATTAACATTCGGTTCTTTCTTTCAACCACTCCATTCTGTTGTGGAGTCCTAGGGGCTGAGAAGTTGTGAGCGATTCCCCTTTCAATGTAGTAGCTTAGCATATCTCTATTCTCAAATCCAGTTCCAAGATCTGATCTTATATAGCGCACCTTCAGAGATATAGAATTCTCGAGTAAAGCGACTAGCTCGATGAAGCGCGAGAAGGCTTGATCCTTGGAGCGCAGGAATAAGGTCCAAGTGAACTTGGAGTAGTCATCAACGATCACAAATATGTAGCGTGCTCCACCAGGGCTTTGAACACGAATTGGACCACAGAGATCCATATGAAGTAGCTCAAGGGGCTTCTTTGTTGTGATGTCCTGCTTAGCTTTGAATGAGCTCCTGACTTGCTTTCCCTTGATACAATTAGCACCGTGTGTCATGTTCTCTATCTTGATGAGAGGTAAGCCGCGGACTAGCTCCTTTGCACGTAGCTTATGTAGAAGATGTATATTGACGTGCCCTAATTGTTGATGCCATAAGTCGGTCTGATCTTCTATAGTAGCAAGGCAAAGGTAACTCTTTGGGCTGAAGCTAGAGGCGAATATATACGTTTTGTTGACTAGCTTTCCGCTTAAGATGATTTCCCCAGTAGCATTTCTCACAAAGCACTTAGAGGTAGTGAAAGTCACCTCGTTTGGTCCCTCATCACAGAGTTGAGATACACTTAAAAGATTGTAGCGAAGGCTCTCCACAAAGTTCACCATCTGAATCTCTGTCTTGTCATTAAGATGTACCTTTCCATGTCCAGTGATTTTTGTAGATCTCTTGTCACCAAATGATACACTTTCACCGTCATATTCTTGAAAACTTCGTAGTCTCTCCTTGTCTCCGGTCATGTGACAGGAGCAGCCACTGTCTATGTACCATTTGTTCTCGCTGCTCAAGTTTCCCTGCAAATAAGAAATCAAAATTTTGGAACCCATCGAAGCTCAACTTTTCTGGGTGGATTAGCTTTCTGATTAGTATGAGGAGAGGTACTACGATCGAGCCTTTGGTTAGATGAAGAGGCATGGTCTAAGTAAGAAGCATCATTCAAGCTAATCACTTCACGTGTAGTGCGAGTGGGTGACCTATATGGCTTTTTACTTTTGCTTCTTCTTGTAAGAGTGTATAGTGTGACCATTGTTACCACAAAATCTGCACCATTCATTGTACTTCACATAACCACATTTTCCCTTTCCAGGTCTAAAGGGATCCCTATCCTTAATCTCCGGATCTAGTATGTTTGTGGCATTCCCTTGGGCTTGGCTCACATACATCTTATGAGCCTTTTACCCATGAAACCAGTAATTTTCATCCCCTAATGGTTATTCAAGTGCCTTAACCTTTTTCACTAAGAATTCGTTCTTGCTTTACAGATTTGAAGGGTCTTGTCTAAGGTCTCGAATTTTTCACTTAATTCTCTGTTGATCTTTTCGTTAGCGCTCGAGCACTTGGAGGGATCTACGTCATATCCTAATCCAGTTCTAGCCTTTACAAAGACAGTTTGGTTCACCTTTTTCTCATTGATAGATTGTGTTAATTCGGTGATCTTTGTAAGAATTAGCCCTAAGTCACTTTCTACCTTGGATTCTAAATAATTTGAAGACCTCCCTTGAGGTTTCTTTCCCTTGAAGCCCTCGCATAATTTATCATCAGAATCAGTTCCCTAGATTTTACGAAGGCCTTAGCTTTATCAACTAACCTAGTGGACAAGTCTAGACATTCACTATGTAGTTCAGTTACTTCCTAATCATCCATGATTTGAGATTCTAAAGCTTCAGTGTCTTCTAGAAGCCCCTTAATCATATTAATCAGGTCTTTCTTTTCAAGCATGTTTAAGCTATTAGGAAAGGAGTCAAGAGATTTTACCTCAGAAGTAAACGCCTCTGCATTGTCCATGAGACATTTGCTTTGGAATCCTTCGTGAAGGTTAGCTACATCATCTTCTTCTCCCCATGATGAGAAAAGTGCCTTCTTCTCAGTGGCCTCTACTTTTTTTTATTGGTGCACGTCTTGGGAAGATGTCCCTTCTCTTGGCATTTATAGCACGTGTACTCCTTGAGATCACGCTTAGCCGAAGATGATGATTCTCCTGGTCCAACTCTCTTCTTAAACCATTTCTTTACCATCTTTTCCATGAGAGCGACTTCTGTATCATCGTCCTCATCTTCTTCACCGTCATTGATGTCCATCTTCTCAAGCACCTTTGTGAGCTTCAACGCTTTTCCAGTGGCTTATTTTATTCGTAAGCCCTTGAGTGTGTCAGCGTTCTCTTGGTCGAAGAACTTGCCAAATATGTCAATTACTGGAAGCTTCTTACAGTCTGGAGACATGAGAGCGATTCATCAAGTGAGCTCGAATTTATCGCTCATAGCATAGATGATAACCAGTGTCTGCTCTAAGGGAGAGACGACTACGCTAGAGGTAGTCAACTTGTTGATCAAAATTGTGAAGCGCGACTGGCATGCTGACACACTTCCACCAGGGAGTTGTTTGAAGGACTAAAACTTCCTTTGAAGCATGAACTTTCTGGTATCCTTATGGTCTTCGCTCCCTCTGTGTATGGAGATGATAGCTTCCCACATGTGTTTGGCTGTTTGTAATCTAATGACTTCGTAAATATCCATGCGGGTGAGTCCACACATAATCAGTTGTCGAGCTTTTGCGTTCTTCTCCATCTTGGCGTAGTGCTCTTGTTACCATTCCGATCTTCCCTTAAACTCTGGAAGCACCTCGTCGCCAAGCTCTATGATTTTCCAGCATTGGTAGTCTTGGGTTTAACATTGTGTGCACTCCCAACCACCAATCAAGTTCTCCTTCTCGAAGCTGGTGAGGCTTGTTGAGGGACATGCCGAGGTTGAATTCTGAGTTCTTCATTGGCATTTTGGAATTGGATCCTTGTCTGATACCAATTGTGGATCGTGAAGATCTTAGTCCTAACTAAAGACTGAAACTTTTGATGCGGAAATACAAGACTAAGAATAAGTAAACAACTAATTCCAAAACAATTGTTGATTTGATTTCTCGTAGGACTTACAACTATTAGGCAAACACACAGTTCTCAGTTTCTTCCTAAACTCTCCTCATTATTGCCTAAGTCATAAGTCAAGATGAACTCTCTCTCTTGTTTTTAACAACAACATTAAAGATAAATGAACTAAACTATTTATACTATGACATAATCACCGGAAACTAGTTACCTAAAAGCAAGATAATAATAATAAATAAACTACTAAATCTAAACTAGCCGAGTATAATGACAAACTTGCTTCAACAAATAAGATCTCGAATCTGGTAAATCTTTGGCGTATCGAATCTTTCCTTCTCTAGCACCTTGAAAGTTTTTTTTCCATATATACACGGTCGGACCCCTTTAGTGTATTCGGTCCCCTTGAGCGCGTTCTCTTTGTATAACGCTTTGCTTCTCTGCAGCTCGATTCTTCACTCCTCTTGTTCGGTTCCCTCCAGTGGCACTCGGTTCCCTTGCTATTGGTTAAGCGCGTTAAGCGCTATCCTTATCGCTGGACTCGCTCATTATCTTTACTTCAACTCGTTTCTTTCCAAGCATAAACCACCTAATTAACTCGAAGGCCTATCGATTTTCTGCGATATCTCACTCAATACACATATTAGTTCATAAGGCTGTTTGTTATCATTAAAAATGAGGCATTATTAGTTACAAGAACTAAGGGTCTAGTTCATATAACCAACACTTTTGTCACAAAATGATACGCTTCCACCATCATAATTCTGAAAACTTCGTAATCTCTCCTTGTCTCCGGTCATGTGACATGAGCATCCGCTATCGATATACCATTTGTTTTGGCTGCTCAAGTTTAACTACAAAGAAGCAATCAAACCTTTTAAACCCATCAAAGCTCTGCATTTCTGGGTGGATTAGCTTTCTTATTAGTGTTAGGAGAGTGATTACGGACAAACGTTTGGCCTTTAGTAGAAGGAACATGCTCAAAGTAGGAGGGGTCATTCAAATCAATCGCTTCACGTGAGTTGTGAGTGGGTGACTTGTATGGCTTGTTACTTAGGGCTGCTTCTTCTTGCAACTATGTATAGTGTGACCATTATTACCACAAAAGCTACACCATTCATAGTATTTGACATAACTGTACTTGCCCTTTCCAGGTCTAAAGGGCTTATTATCCTTAATCTTAGGATCTAAAGTGTTTACTCAGTTCCCTTGGGCTTGACTCACATACATCTTGTGAGCCTTTCCCCCTTGAAACCAGTAGTTGTTGTCCTTTGACGGTTGTTCAAGTGCCTTTATCTTTTTCTCTAAGAATTCATTCTTGCTTCTACATGTTTGAAGAGTTTTATCTAAGGTCTCCGTTTTTTCAATCAGTTCTCTAGTAAGCTTCTCATTGGCACTAGAGCACTTAGAGGAATCTGCATCTGAATCATATCCTAGTCCAGTTCTAGATATTTAAAGACAGTTTGATTCACCGTGTTCTTATTAATGGATTCTGGTAATTCGGTGATCTTAGTAAGTATGATCCTTAAGTTGGTTTCTACCTTTGATTCCAAGTCCATAGATAATCCCCCTTGAGGTTTCTTGCCACTGCATCCCTCGCAGGTTTTAGTCATTAAACTTAGTTCCCTAGATTTAACTAAGGTCTTTTACTTATTAACTAACCTATTGGACAAATCTAGACACTCGTTACACAATTCTTTGACTTCCTCTTCATATTCATTTATTTGAGACTCTAAAGTTTCAGTATCTTCTAGCAGGCCTTTGATCATATTAATGAGCTCCTTCTTTTCAAGCAAGTTAAACAGAATAGGAAAAGAATCAAGAGGTTTTACCTCATAGGCAAGGGCCTCTTCATCAGCCATGGGACATTGGCCTTGGTATCTTTCATGGAGGTCAGCTTCATCGTCTTCTTCTCCCCATGCCGAGAAGAGTGCCTTCTTTTCAGTTGCTTCGACCTTCGGGTTGGTGCATGTCTTAGCAAGATGCCCCTTTTCTTGGCAGTTATAGCAAGCGTACTCCTTGGGATCACGCTTTGCTGAAGATGATGGCTCTCCTTGTCCAACTCTCTTCTTGAATCACTTCTTGACCATTTTTGTCATGAGGGCAACTTCATTGTCATCGTCCTCTTCCTCTTCGTCGTCGTTGATGTCCATCTTCTCTAGAACCTTTGTAAGCTTCAAGGCTATTCCAATGGATTGTTTGACAACTAAGCCCTTCCTCATGTTAGTGTTTTCTTGGTCGAAAAACTTCCCGAATATGTCGACCACTGAGAGCTTCTTGCAGTCTGGAGACATAAGAGAAATTCTCGGGGTGAGCTCGAACTTCTCGCTCATTGCATAGATGACCGCCAATGTTTTCTCTGAGGGGTCGATCGTCACACTAGAGGCGCTTAGTTTATTCATCAGGATTGTGATGAGCGATTGGCATGTTGACACACTTTCACTAGGGAGTTGCTTGAATAATTGAAACTTCCTTTGAAGAGTGAATTTCCTGGTATCCTTTTGGTCATCACTGTCTTGGTGAATGGAGATGATGGCTTTCCACATATCTTTGGTCATTGGTATGCTAATGACCTTGTCAATGTCTGTACAAGTGAGTCCACATAAGGTAAGTTGTCTTGAGGTCTTTTCCATCTTGGCATAGTGCTCATGCTGCCAATCATTTCTCCTTCAATTCGAGAAGCACTTCATCCCCGAGCTCTATGATCTTCCAACACTGGTAGTCTTGGGTTTGGACGAACGCCGTGTGCACTCCCAACTACCAACCAAGCTCTCCTTATAAAAGCTGATGAGGCTTGTTCAGGGACATTCCAAGGTTGAATTATCCGTTCTTCATCATCGTATTGGAACCGGATCCTGCTCTGATACCAATTGTGGATCATGTGACTTTGTGAATCTTAGTCTAACTAAAGTTTGCAATTTTGGTGCGGAATAAGACTAAGAACAATATGAACTATGATTTCCAAAACGATTCTTTTATTGATTTCTAGTAGGGCTTACAACTTATAGGGGGAAGACACAGTTCTTAGTTCGTCTCTAAAATCTCCTAGCTATTGCCTAAATCCTAAATAAATAATATAGACTCTTAGCACGAACAACAACTCTCTAAAATGATAATCTAATCTATTTATACTAGTGGCATAATCACCGGAAACTAATCTACAAAAAGCTAGATAAAAGCATTAAATAAAATAATAAATCTCATATGACTAACTAAGATAACAAAGTAGCTCTAACAACCTAGATTACGGATCTGGGAGATCTTTTGCGAATCAATCTTTCCCTTTATAGCGGCATCCAAGATATCTTTCCATTTATACGCGCTCGGTTCCCTTCACTGCACTCGGTTCCCTTTGCATGAATTATATTGCATATTTGATGATGTCAAAAGGGGAAAGTAAAACTGGTAAATCTATTTGACTAATTGGAACGAATTTAGATTGGCTTGATCTAATGGGGAATAAAGGTATACTTGCTAAGTGCCTTTAGCAAGATTTTGAGCAGATTTGGTCAATCTGTCTAGTATCAGTTTAAGCTTCATTTTATATCTTATAGCTTAACTGAGTATGCTTTGAAATAGATGTGCTTACATTGTTTAAGTGTTTCTCATCATCAATAAGGGGGAAATTGTTAGTTTGAGCTTGCTCAGACGAATCGCTCCTTTTGTTTTGATGATGATAAACACTACATTTGATATCTCTTTTGTTTTCTGAGCATTACAGGAAAAGCTTAAGAAGCTAAGAGAGTCGCTTTTAGCCAGCGAACAAGCTAGAGACTAGCTTTGAGCCTTGTGAAGATAGAGAATATCGCTAAGGTAGTCTCAACCACAACCGAAGAAACTAAATCAACTCTGAAGTGAAGTTTGTTGAAGGCGAAAGACTAGCACATCGCATGGAGAGTCGCTGCGAGTTAGTGAATCCTTTGCTTCAACACAAATGAAGTGAAGAAGTCCCATGTGGAATCCATGCACCAGTGTGTAGGGTATTCGGGCACAACTAATGGGAATGTCGAAAAGCTAAGGATGGGTGAAGAATATGTTTCTTACCATGGATAGCGAGGGACAAGGATCTCCAGGCTAGACAAAGAAAAGGCTTGCGAGTGGTGTGGGATGGATTGCAAGCATGGACGAGTTTGTTACAAGTTTGTTTCTCAAGAAAAGTGGAAGCATGTGGAACTTGTGGTGCTCCTTGGTGGACCAACGCACGGATTACCAGCGTGGAACTTTGTTGCAATATGTAATAGAATTCTTTTCTTGGGGAACAAGTTTAGGAAGTTCTACATATATGTGCGATAGGTGATGTGTTAATGCACGATCTTGAGAACCTCATAGAGTGAGAAATAGCCTAGTGAGCTTAGGAGAAGCTATCCTAAGAGAGAAACGCAACAGGATTCGAAAACCTGGGAGTTAGTATAGTTTAGTGGTTAGGGAAGATCACAACAGGACTAGAAAGCTGAGAGGTGAGTACGATTGAGCGTTTAGGGTGAAAAGCTGGTGATCTCAGAGGGAGCAAGTGAGTCAACATCACCTTGAGAGTAGCTAACTTGTATTTGGGTTGAAGAGCGATTGTATTGAGTGGAGAGAGCGAGTGTTTGTAATCTTCATTTGATATAATCAATATAGTGGTGAGTTTCATCCTAGGCTTGAGTTAAGCCAAGGGTTCTCACCTTACCAAATATATGTGCATATTGAGCTGAACAATAAATCTAACAATCTAAAGTTCGTATTGTGGCAAAGTCCCTTATCTCTACATATAAACACACTTGATAGTCGCTTACTGTGTTTACAAAGGGACTTAGACTCGCTTTATGTGTTTTTCCAATCAGATCCCAAAGATAGTAAGCTTTTCTTTCTTATGCAGGAAAGAAAGCCTTTTTCAAGGATTCTATAAAAATTTGGATATGAAACCGAGATAGTTACCTTGCAGAAAATGTTAACGAAAAGAGGAAATGTCCATCCTTTATTCGTTTGGAGGTGGGATAAAAGATAAAACAAAAACAAATTCGAAATTCAAATTAAAGTTTGAAACTCATGCGATTAACTTCTTTTGGTTAAACCCCCGAAACCGAAGAGCCAAATAGATCTATGCGAAATATCATTCCGTTCCATAGGTAAAACGGATACCAAAAGAATTGACTGTTTCACATCTTAAAAACCCTTAAGCTAGTCTATCGAGCTACTCTTCTCTAAAGAGCTAGTTGATCTAAGCTACTCTATAAGTATTCAACAATGATTCATTTACATATATACTAGCTTTGTTGAATACGATCCTTGTACACTAGCTTACTAGCTTTTAATAATTGGATTTAGAGTAAGTGTAACATTACCGATCATATCTAGTCACACTCACTTTATCTAAATCGATCCTCATACTCGTCTAAAATCCACAAACGGTCTTTCTACCGACTCCCAAGGTAGTTGTGCATGCTCGCACATTTATAACCGCACCTGCGGTTGTTATAAACGGTCGCCCTAGAATGACGGGCACCGCCTTAGATTCGTACTCCATGTCCATAACGTAAAAATCCGTGGGGAAAGTAAACTCACCCACACGGACCCATGCATTATCCAATTTCCCTAATGGGAGTACGTTGGTCTTATCGGTCAATTGAATAGCTACTCTAGTAAACTGCATTGGGCCTAGACCTAGATCGTAATATAGATAAGAAGGAAGGAAATTAATGGACGCACCTATATCAAGTAGAGCTTAGTCAATCTCAATTTTCCCAATGTTGATTGGAATCGTGAACATCCCGGGGTCTTCCTCCTTTGTGGGCATGTGTCCGCATTCTTCTTCCTCTATTTTAGAGCCTTTTTCTCCTTCTTCTTGTTGGTCGCAATCTCATCTAGAATACGTGCAGCGACCGAGCTTGTCATCATTTCCGTGTAGAGGGGAGAACCTTCTTTGACGTCGCTAAACACCTCAATCGAACACCTCCTCTCCTCGTAGATTTCCAGCTCATTGAGAGTTGATGACAAATCCTCCTAATATGATATCTCATCTCTACATAACTCCTCCTTGTCCTCACAATTAATTCCCGCAACGCATCGTACGTCATAGGAGTCTGCTTCCTCATCTCTGCATGAAGATGAAGTGTTTAGCTCAAGTGACTTGCGATCTTTTCTCGGACTTCCTAGATATAATGTTTGGTTTGTTAGTTGAGCTTTGATAGGAATGTTAAAGCTCAATGTATTTCTCTTTGTTTTGATGATAACAAACGAATCAATTTAATCTCTTAAGTGTTTTAATCTTCCCAGGTCATTGCCATATTAGTTGGGATGCTCTTTACACATATAGAGATGCGCTTGACTGGTCTCAGTCGCGCTTAACACCACGCGGAGAAAGTAAGTTTCGCAACAGGTGTTTAATAATCCCATTCAACTCCAGAAGTGAGTGTAAGCGAGCTTCTAAGGCATAGAAGATGCGCTTGAATGGAGCGGATGTAATGTTGATCACGAGGTTGCACCGAATCAAAGGGTGCGCGTTATCGCAGAAGAACAACGCCCAAACATGAGGAAAGGCTGGAAAGCGGAAAGATTCAAACCAAGTGTGCAAGAGGCGCGAGAAGGGTTTGAAGGCTTTTGTGACGCTACCCCAGGGATTTCCAGCATGGCGGAAGGTTGTTAGAGCGAAATGCACGGATTGCTGAGGTGGCATGCATCAACAAAGAAGAGACCAAAACCAATTCAATACAAGCCGTTGATTAATTCTGGTGAAGTGATCAAGGTGCACGGATTGATGAGGTGGCATTGTGCTTAGTCTTTGTTTGTTACACAAATTAAGTTAGAGGTTTAGCTTAAGGTTTGTGTATAAATAGAGGACTGTTGCATTCACTCTAGATGTTACAAACGGAGAGAATTATAGAGAAGTTAGAGAGAGCTTAAGTGATATACTTATTTGTAATCAGAGAGAGTGTTGAGAGTGCCTTCATTTGTTCTCTAGAGCTGAACTCAGTATTGTAGAAGAAGTGTTACGAGTGAGCTTCAAAGTGATTGAAGCTAGAGTTATAATTGTTTCTTCTATTAATACAAGTGTAGTGGTGAGTTTTATCCCGAGTCAGCTAGTGACTTAGGGTTCTCACCTTTGAGAAACTTTGTGTGTGCAAATAGAAGTGCGCTTTAATAACTTAAAGCGCGCTCAATTGTCTGTCTAACCTCTTCCGCACATAAGGACTTTAGTAAAATCATTACTAACAGTTCTACATAGGTCAAGCGCATCTCAAGTATTCAAAGCTCAATTAAATACTTGTTAAGCGCATCTAAGGCTTAATGAACCTTAGTGACAGTGAACAATAGCTAATCAAATACGTATCCTACAATTGGTATCAGAGCCACAGGTTAGCTATTTGCACTAATTCTTTTGCAGGTTCAAAGGATTCTCAAGATTCGAATAATGGCTAGTTTCAACCTCGACATTTATCTCGCTAAGCCCCACATCCTTGTTGAAGGCGAACTCGAATGGTGGTTCACAATGACTAAAAACTACATCCAGCAAACGGATTACCAGTGCTGGAAAATCATTGAAAAGGGCGATGAAAAGATCTCTGAAACTGATGACTCCAGACGGGAAGCCAAGGAGTACCAACTAATGGAGAAGAACGCCAAAGCGCGACAACTCATCCTCAATGCGCTTTCTAGGAAAGACATTTACAAGGTAATGTCACTCCCCACTGCCCAAGCGATGTGGAAAGCCATCATAAACATGCATTCAGGTAGTGATGACATGAAGGACAATTGTATATTTGAGCTTAACCGTGAATTTTGCTCCATTAGAATGGGAGAAAATGAGCTTGTTTCTGATTATCATTCTCGATGTCAAATCCTCTATGACAAAATGCTTTCTGCTGGAATGGAAAAAAAAGCTTGGGAGTATTCTATGTCATTCATCCATGGGGTGAATTCCAAGTATGCAACTCTCAAGCAGATTCTTCTCCAATCTAAGCAGACTCGAGAATTGCCTATCTCTGTTCTTGCAGGGAAATTCAAAGTTCAAGAAATCAAGAACAATGAAGAGAAGCACTCAGAACGAGAAACCAAAGGCATGTCGCTCAAGCTCTCACGTGTCCTCCAAAAACATGAAAATGATGATGAAGGAGACGACGATGATGATAGAGATGTCGCCATGATGACCAAGCTCGTGAAGAATTTTTTCAAGAGACAAGGTGGCCTGAAGCGCGATACAGCTTCCAAGCAGCGCGATGTCAGGGATTTCACTTGCTTCAACTGCAACGAGAAAGGACACTTGGCTAAAGCGTGTCCTCATCAAAAGGTGAATCCTAGCTCAAGCTCCAACAAACAACCCCCTAAACAAGCGTTTGTCACGCTTTGGGGAGAATCTGATGACGATTCAGAAGATGGAGCACAACCTGACATGTGCTTAATGGCTGGCGCTATATCAGACTCAGACTCTGGCTCTGAGATTGAGGTAGCTGATCTTAACCTTGACATATTGCCCAAGTGCAATCTTATTTGTCTCTTAAAAGAGCTTATGGTTCAACACAAGTCTCTAGCAACTGATGCTAGAGCACGGCTGGTTGAACTTGATAATGCTAAGGAAGAATTGGTTGAGCTTTCCAAACGTTTACATGACAAACCCACACTTCTCTCTACATCTTGTGAGCGTTGTCATGGAAATGGGTTGGAAAGTAACTCTGACTCAACTAAGGATGTTAAGCTCGATCAGATCATATCAAAGCTTGATGTTCTTACCAAACTAGTGGAAGCAAAGTCTGTCCCTCAAACTACCTTTGTGAAAGCTAGACCTGTATTGGGATATGACCCCCAGGAATCTTCCTCTTCTTCTAGTCTTCCTCAAACAAGTGAATATCTGGAAAAATGTAAGTCACTTGAACAAGACCTAACTGCCTACAAGAGTGAAAACTCTCATTTGAAGAGCAGAATAAAGGTACTTGAGGAACAACCTTCAGAAACTAAAGAGTGGTTTCATGGGGAAAAAGCGCATCAATTGTATAAAAAACAAGCGCAAACCCCAACTCAGCCTCTAGTCTTACAAAAGAAAGAACCATTTAGACCAGGAAAAGGCAAGTATTGTTACGTAAGAGGTAATCATTATTGTACCTTTTTTGGTCGCAATGGACATGACAGGAATGAGTGCAAGGACCTAAAAGTCCTTAAGAGCAAGCCCTATAAGCCAATGGCTAAACATAAGGGCAAGCGTACACGTGATCAACATTCACCTGTTGAGAACGGATGCTCTTCTGGACACAGAGGTGCGCTTCATGAAGCGCGACCTCATATTGTGTTAGATCTGAATGATCCTAACTATTATGAGCCACTCCCAAAGACTAGCACAACAATAGCTATGTCTAATATTCCCACGAAGCGCAAGCTTCGATGGGACATCAAAGCTTGATCTCTACTTTTGCAGGTTGGGATGAAAAGTAGGTGGTACATCGACAACGGTTGCTCGTGTCACATGACGGGTGATCCACAGTTACTACTTTCATTCCAAGCTAAGAAGGAGGCAGCGTCTCCTTCGGTGACAAAAAGCAAGGGAAGATCATTGCTAAAGGACAAGTGCATCTCAACAAAGCCATTCAAATAGGAGATGTGAACTTAGTAGAGAACCTTCGGTCCAATCTACTGAGTGTAGCTCAATTATGAGACCAAGGAGGTAATAGGATATGGTTTAGTACAACTGAATGTGTAGAGGTCAGTCTCGAACAAGAGGTGCTTCTAAAGGGAAAGCTCATAGACAACACTTACCTCTTCGACCACTCCTTCTCTCCTAAGCGCAACCTATGTCTGGCTACACTCACTGAGACAACCAATCTTTGGAAAAAGAGAATGGGACACGCAAGTCTACATCTACTCAACAAGTTACAGTCCAAAGATCTGGTTCGTGGTCTTCCTTACATCAAGGTGGAATCCATGACTTCATGCTCAGATTGCTCAAAAGATAAATCGACTCGTAGCTCCTTTCCCTCTATCAAGGTAGTGCAGACCAAGGCTCCTCTTGAGCTTCTCCACATGGATCTATGTGGACCACTACGCACGCAGAGTAAAGGAGGTAATCGCTACATTTTTGTTATAGTTGATGATTATTCTCGCTATACCTGGACTCTTTTCTTGAAACACAAGAGCGAAACCTTTGAAAAGTTTCAAACTCTTGCGCTTTTATTGGAAAAGAAGATAGGGCTCCCCATTTTTTCAATTCGTTCTGATAATGGAACTGAATTCAAGAATGGTGAGTTCCTATCATTTTGTGAGGAAAGGGGTATAGATCATAACTTTTCTACACCTAGAACCCCCGAGCAAAATGGTGTGGTTGAGCGCAAGAATAGGACCCTACAAGAGATGGCACGCACAATGCTACTCTCTAGTGGTGTCGCTTCACACTATTGGGCACAAGCTGTGAGCACTGCATGTTATATCACTAACCGTGCCTTCTTAAGGCCAATCTAGAGAAAACCCCATATGAATTGCTCAAAGGGCGTACACCGAATATCTCTCACCTAAGGGTGTTTGGTTGCAAGTGCTACGTCAATAACAATGGGAAAGATCTCTTGGGTAAGTTTGATGCTAGGAACGACGAGGCTATCTTCCTTGGATATACTCCTACTAACCAGGGGTATAGAGTGCTCAACCTGAAGACTTAGAGGGAAGAAGATAGCATCCATGTGAAATTTGATGAAGGAGAGCTCGATAGCGTACCAGAAATCAACGATGACCCATTCTCTAGCCATGATCTGCCTCCAGCTTCTCCTCCCAGTCCTCAAGCGCAACCTTCTACCCCTTCTACATGTGTTGAAAGTGACGATGATGATAGTGGAGGATGCGCTTCTCAGCCCGTGGCCACAGAAGCTTGCATTCCCAGTGAAGAAGCAACCCTAGAGGACAACACTCAGAATGAAGATCATGGAAGGGGACCATCCTTTGAAGATCTAGCTTCCCTTTCACCTTTATCTCCAGGTCAGGTAACTCCCTCTGTTACTTCTGCTCCTCCTTCTAGCTCTCAAGCGGGACCTAGCAATGGTGAAGCGCATCCTGGAAGTCCTCAAGCGGGACCAAGTGGCCATTCTGGTGGTAGTGGAATCTTGTCCAAAACCACAACAATGAAGCTACCAGACAATTCAGAGGTCACAGTGTGCGATTATCAACAGATGAACTCTCATCCAGTTTCTGCGATTATATCTCAGTACGAAAAAGGTACCCAGACTCGCGCTAATGTTCGTAATTTGCTTGCTTGTAGTGCTTTTGTTTCTTTACAGGAACCAAAGTCTATACAAGTTGCGCTTCAAGATCCAGACTGGATAATAGCCATGCAATAAGAACTAGAGGAGTTAAAGCGCAACCAAGTTTGGTGTCTAGTACCCCGTCCAGGTGATAGAAGCATCATTGGCACGCGTTGGGTATTCATAAATAAATTGGATGATAGTGGAGTGGTGGTACGTAATAAAGCACGTCTTGTTGCACAAGGGTACAATAAAAAAGAAGGCATTGACTACGATGAGACGTATGCACCAGTAGCTCGACTAGATGCAACTCGACTGTTGATAGCCTACGCCGCACACAAAGGATTCAAGCTGTATCAAATGGATGTGAAGACAACCTTCCTCAATGGTAAGCTGAATGAGGAAGTGTACGTCAGGCAACCACAAGGATTTGAAGATCCAGCTTATCCAGACCACGTGTACTTTCTAGACAAAGCGCTTTATGGACTGAAGCAAGCCCCTCGCGCTTGGTATGACTGTCTATCTAAGTACTTGGTGGCAAATGACTACAAGAGAGGTTTGGTGGACAAAACCCTCTTTATTAGGGAAGTTAAGGGTGATATTCTCATTGTTCAAATTTATGTAGATGATATCATATTTGGTTCAACTAACATGCAGCTTGTAGAGGATTTCAAGAACACCATGATCCTCAAGTTCAGTATGAGCATGATTAGTGAGCTCAAGTACTTCCTCGGGCTTCAAGTTAACCAAATGGATGAAGGCATTGAGATACATTAACAGAAATACGTCAAAGAACTCCTCAAGAAATATCAAATGGAGAACTCCAAACCTTATCCTACTCCCCTCTCAACCACTACAAAACTGGATAAAGACCTAATGGCTGAGAAGGTAGATGAAACCATGTATCGAGGTATGGTAGGTTCCCTGATGTATTTAACAGCTTCACGTCCTGATATTGTTTTCGCTGTTAGTGTATGCGCTCGATCACAATCAGACCCTTGCGCTTCTCACCTCTCTCATGTAAAGCGCATCTTCAGGTATTTGAAAGGGTCTGATGATCTTTGCCTTTGGTATTCCATAGGGGGCGGTCTTTCTCTTGTTGGCTACACCAATGCAGATTATGCAGGTTATTTGGCTGATAGAAAGAGCACTAGTGGTATGGCACAGTTCCTTGGCCCTTGCTTAGTCTCCTGGGGATCCAAGAAACAGAATTGTATTGCGCTTTCAACGACAAAAGCCGAGTACATAGCTGCAGCGCAATGTTGTGCTCAAGTACTGTGGATAAAGCAACAGCTCGTTGACTGCGGTATTACTCTAGACACTATATCTATCTTTTGTGATAATACCAGCACAATATGTGTGTCAAAGAACCCAGTACATCATACAAGAACGAAGCACAACGATGTACGACACCACTTTCTTCGTGATCATGTGGAGCGCAAGAACATCGAGCTTCTTCACGTATCTTTAGAAGGGCAATTGGCAGATATTTTCACTAAGGCGCTTAATCGACAAGTATTCTTAAACCTTTGGGTTCAGCTTGGCCTTATGCGACTCCATTAGCTCTGAGGCTATGGCACTGTAAGTATTCCTCTATGTGACTAGAATTAGCGAGATTAGTATCAAGAAACGAACTATGGTAGCTTACGCTTAATAGCTTTAAGACATTCATGCTTTATGGTTGTACATCAAAATGAATTAGTACTGAAGTTGTCTTACTTGCTTTGCTTGATTTGTTATAATCCTAGTCCATGCATGCTCTTCTTTGCCAAAAACGTGACAATGGTGATCGTCTTCTACCCCTATTACATGCCTAAGAAATAATCTATTGCATAGGTGTCCCTAGCCTGACTAGATGTAACGCTTCTCTCGTCCTTTATTGAGCTCTACATTAGAGAAGTATTCATTTGGTGACATAAAGCCCAATTACCACATTACATGTATATGCACATACGACCACATCAACTTGAGTGATTGAATGCTCTAATGTCCGTTATATGAAATGTGCATCTTCCTGTTCATGAATTGCTTTACATTGTGGTTTGAGAATTGAACTGGACATCACACTCTTACATCTATTTACCTTCGTCAGTCTTTGAGCTTCTTCAGAATATTCAATCAGAAGGGAGTTTGGGTGCGCTTTGTGTTATAACGCATTTCAGTGTTGAGGTCTATTGCGCTTTGTAGCGCATATGAGTGGATTTCCTTCCAAGTTGGGTTTGCTTAATTATGAAGCAACGTCTACTTTCTGCGTCAACGGCTATAATTCTGACCGTTGAGGGGTACTTGAGTGCTAGCGCGTCTTTTCGGATTTTAATTGGACCATTGCTGCTTCAAACGGCTACTTTTCAGATGAATTTGATTGGAGCTTTGAACGGTTGAGAGAGGAGGTTACTCGTCTATATATATCCCTGGTATGTGACCATTGCTTCCCTTACCATTCGTCTTACCTATTGCCTCTCTCTCTTTCTTGAAACTCCATTCCCAGCCTCATCAACAATTCACGCATCACTCTACAAAAAAATGGAGAACTTGAACTTGGCCGAGCTTGATCCTGCCACCCGAGCTAAAGTCGAGTTGATCATAAAATCCAAATCATCCACATCCACTTCATCCGACCCCAACCCAGCTCCTCAAAATGAGCCAATCCAAACACAATAGCTTGAACCCTCTACTACACAGCCTAAAGACCCCATGCTCACTGACAAACCCGAAACCCACACTACACAGACCTTAAGCCCCACAAAAGAACCCCTCTTCGGCTATGATCCCAAGGTCGATTTCACTATTGAGGATCTTGAGTTCGCTGGCTATGATCCAGCCAAGGAGCTTGGAAGCGCTTCAGCGGAAACTTCCCACACTACTCTAGCTAAGGGCAAAGGCGTCCTCAGTATCGAGACTCCTTCGAAACCTGGTACCCAGATACGGCCAGGACCGCAGACATTCGCTTCTCCAAAGGAGCTCCTCTCCATCGTTCCTTCCGACTCAGAGGATGATGAGGATTATCAGATTCTGCCTCGCCCTGGTGTAGACTCTCCATTACCGCTTGCTTCACAGCGTCCAGATCGCCAAAGCGATGCGCTTCACCGTAAAGGTAAAAAGCGCAAGGCCCCTGCTCCTCCTCCTCCTCCTTAGACTGAAGAAATAGAGTCCTCAGACGGTTCCGAGCACGATTCACCACCACCAGAGCCAGAACAGAAAGCGCAGGGAGCTTCAAATCGTTCTAAGCGCGCCAAAGTGATTGGCCTCAACGATTTTCCTCACATACCAATAGGTATTCAAAAGCGCTCTTTTCTATTCCCTGAGATAGTTACTCCCGATCTTCTCTCTGGGCTCCAAGAGTCTTCCCATGTGTCGCGCTTCTCCACTTGGTTGAGCTTCCAGGGGTGGGATACGCTCGAGACTGAGCCGGCTAGGTGCAAGAACAAAATGGTCTACTAGTTCTATGCTACATTGGAGTACCAACCTCCCAATCCCGAGTATGGTCAGGTGTGGTTCTACTGGCGTGGCAACTCAAAAGAGTCTTTTCAGGTGAAAGACCTTGCAAAGGCAATCGGTCTCACGGGTCAAACGAATGGTTTCAGTCGCCTTTACATGAAGAATTGGCCTGCTGGCGCTACTCAGCTCAAAAAGGTAATCTTCGGTCCAAACATCCCTAAAGGTGCGCTTACCACTGACTTGCTCAAGCCCAGTAGAAGGCTGCTCCACCACTTTATCATCACCAACATCACTCCACGGGACTACGATCGAGAGAAGGTAACGATATCGGATTGTTGCATTATGGCTGCAGTGATTTCAAACCAGGTAGTGAATACAACGCATATTATGATGAGTCATTTAGTTCTTTGTCGAGCTGTTACTTCTGGTCCTCCACCCTTCCCGCATATCGTCTGTAAAATGCTTCAAGCTGATGGCCTCTACGATCGTTCGCTCCCAGATTATGCATGATCTACCTTCCTTACCTCTGATGCGCTCGTTTCTCTTCTACTTCCCAGAGTTGAAGGTACACATCCTTCTTCCTCGCGCTCTAACGTTAGCCCTCACGCTCGACCTTCCTCCAGTTCTGCAGATTTGTCGAGTGTTGTGGCTTCACTTGAAGCGCATCAGGAGCGAGTTGAGAAGAAGTTGGAGGTGATGATTGAGCTGTTAACGAAGATGGTGTCGATGGTTGAAGAGAAGTTTGAGTTTGAGAAGGGTGGTAGTAGTTAAGTTGTCGTGATGGTTGCGCTCTTAAGCGCATTTGCTGATTTCATTTTTTTTTCTCTCTCTCTAGTATGTTTAAGTTTTTTTTTTGTGAACTAGACTGTTAGGTATCCTATCCATTTTGTGGCAGTGTCTTTTGAATGATAAATGAAGTATGTGTTTGACTTTTATAACTCTGATAGCTCAGCCGACCTGACATTTTAGTACTTAAGTTGCTTGTTGTGCGCTATTCTGTCTTGTTTATCTTATTAGCTAGAAAGCGCAACCTCCTATCTTTCTTGCTGAATGACTATGCTTGATTTTTTCAATGATGTCAAAAGGGGGAAGAAAACAGGTACATACTTCTTTGATTAAGGGGGAAGTATGAGATCATGCTTGAATTCAGGGGGAATTTGAACACTGTGTTGATTAAGTACTTGGTAAGATACTTTGATCTAATTCCGAATCTGAATACTTGATTAAATTGATGTTATTGTTCTCTATTTTAAATCGCTGAATGAAAGTATTCATGAGCTTACTTGTTCACAGTTTGTCATCATCAAAAAGGGGGAAATTGTTAGTGAGCTTTGATAGGATGTTAAAGCTCAATGTATTTCTCTTTGCTTTGATGATAACAAAACTAATCAATTTAATCTATTAAGTGTTTTAAGCTTCCAGGTCATTGCCATATTAGTTGGGATGCGCTTTACACATATAGAGATGCGCTTGACTGGTCTCAGTCGCGCTTAACACCACGCGGAGAAAGTAAGTTTCGCACAGGTGTTTAATAATCCCATTCAAACTCCAGAAGTGAGTGTAAGCGAGCTTCCTAAGGCATAGAAGATGCCTTGAATGGAGCGGATGTATGTTTGATCAAGAGGTTGCACCGAAGCAAAGGGTACGCGTTATCGCAGAAGAACAACGCCCAAACGTGAGAATTGGCTTGAAAGCGGGAAGATTCAAACCAAGTGTGCAAGAGGCACGAGAAGGGTTTGAAGGCTTTAGTGACGCTACCCCAGGGATTGCCAGCGTGGCGGAAGGTTGTTAGAGCGAAATGCACGGATTGTTGAGGTGGAGTAGCATCAACAAAGAAGAGAACAATAACCAATTAAATACAAGCCGTTGATTAATTCTGGTGAAGTGATCAAGGTGCACGGATTAATGAGGTGGCATTGTGCTTAGTCTTTGTTTGTTACACGAATTAAGTTAGAGGTTTAGCTTAAGGTTTGTGTATAAATAGAGGACTGTTGCATTCACTCTAGATGTTACAAATCGGAGAGAATTATAGAGAAGTAGAGAGAGCTTAAGTGATATACTTGTTTGTAATCAGAGAGAGTGTTGAGAGTGCCTTCATTTGTTCTCTAGAGCTGAACTCAGTATTGTAGAAGAAGTGTTACGAGTGAGCTTCAAAGTGATTGAAGCTAGAGTTGTAATTGTTTCTTCTATTAATACAAGTGTAGTGGTGAGTTTATCCCGAGTCAGCTAGTGACTTAGGGTTCTCACCTTTGAGAAACTTTGTGTGTGCAAATAGAAGTGCGCTTAACAACTTAAAACGCGCTCAATTGTCTGTCTGACCTCTTCCGCACTTAAGACTTTAGTAAAATCATTACAACAGTTCTACATAGGTCAAGCGCATCTCATGTATTCAAAGCGCAAGTTAAATACTTGTTAAGCGCATCTAAGGCTTAATGAACCTTAGTGACAGTGAAAAATAGCTGATCAAATACGTATCCTACATGGTTGATAAGGACCTCTGAGGCTGATCACTATTCTACAGAAGCTGAGCCGCGACCGCGGACGAAGACCCGCGACCGCGGACTTTGACACTGGAAGCAGAGTTTACAGAACACAAGACTGCGACCCGGACATCCAGCCGCGACTGCGGGCATTCCTAGTAGCTAGAAGATCTGAAATGTTGAATTTCTTTCCGAGATTGCTTTTCCAAAGATCTTCTAAACATTATTTCCCTATTTTTTATTTCTTTTATTCCTTATTTCCTAAGACATATAAATGTTTTCTAGGATTTAGTTGGGGAGAATCTTACTTTCTCATCTAGCCTCCTCCCTTTGAGTTTTATCATCGGTCTTAAGATTATGATGACACTAAATTCACCACTGTTTACTCAAAGCTTGAAGCTTTCAGGCTTGGTTTCATGGTGAGTCTCTTAACTCGTGTTTTCTTATGGAATTGAAGTATTTGTTTCTTTATCTCTGGTGCTTAATTGCTTATTGTGTGATGTTAGTTTTATTTAGGTTGGAAACTATATTGATTTTCCTCATGCATGTTGCTAGATTAGATGATTCTGTTTGTAGAAGTCTAATTTTTGTGTAGCAATGACTATCTGCATGAACTATTTCTGAGTGTTTATGGTGTAGAGATTCTGAATTCATGTCAAGTATTGGTGATTTGCCAGTGGTATTGCATGAACCTACTTGTCTTTGATCTTAATGCTATTTTGTTATTTAATCTTGGTATTTCCTTTGGTTATAACTTACAATTAGAACAAAGAGTATGACAAACTATCAATTCTATCAAAAAGAAAACATGTTATTAGGAGTCTATGATCCATGAACCGGTCTGTTATGCTGATTGCTGCGAGTAAACTTCTCTCTTAATTGAATACAAAATCCAGTTGCATGTTAGAAGATTGTTACAAAAATTAACAACCAAAACCCCTTGTTCTTTGTTACTTACAGTCACAATCTTAGTAATAATCTCACTAGCCTCCTTTGGGATACGATCTCTGCTTCCGCTATACTTTAGTAGAGACTGGGTAATTTAACTTGGAATCCATAACCACTTTAGGCCTCATCATGCACTCCCACAACGTCCTGTTTCCAGCGGGGTTGTTCATTTGCGCATATGTTCAAGAAATTGATTCATGAGCACTCGATTGTCCTCCAGGTTTTCCAATGCTTATGCTGGTACCTCATTGTTAACGGAAGGTCTCCTGCTGCATCGTTTTAGCGGCTCTCTATCTTAGTCTTCTTCTAATAATACATTCGATATCTAGAATAAGCTCAGCAGAAAAGGATTAGTAGCGCGGGTACTGACCATGCACTAGTCAGACCTGCAGTTAATCAAGCTAATACCGTAAGAAATGAAAATGGTTACCCGACAATGGCGCCAATTGACAAGACGTAGTTGTCGGGCTATCCTGGTCAATTTAATCCCTTTTAGTCTTCTACAAAATTAGAGTGGCATGTCGGGGGTCGAATCCACGAGGAACCGAAAGTATTCACTCTTAAGGTATTAAAATGATTAACTAATGAAAGGTAAATGCTTGGTGGATTGTGAAACTGATTTTGTTGTTATGATTAATTGGGAAAACACTTCTTATGGTTGATCGTAACCTTCTAGCCTAATTTAATGACTCCTAGGTTCTTCTATTAGGTTTTTTTCTCTACTCCTAATTCCATTATGTTTTCTAATTTCCCTAAACCATGTACTAATATTGCTTATTAGGTCAACTATCCCTAACAACGTCTTGTCTACCAATCTAGCCTTGAAACTATCAAACACTAGATCCTAGACAACATTAAGTTCATGGATAAATAGGAAGGTCTATTTCCCTTGGCGCATATACCTCAATAATCTCCTATCCTACAAGTCCAACTAGTCCAAGTAGAGATTTGTACTACTAAGCAGGCAAGGTTCTCCAACTAGGATAAACCATGCCCTAGCAATATTAAATCAAAACTAACAACTAGGTGATCAATCTAGAAAGTCCATTCTATTCAATTAGATATTATGCGCAAGAGATTAAAGCAATAGAGGCATATTTACATTAAGAACCAAAGATACAAACCTCACAATGAATTAGCCCAGAGGCACGAACCAACCATACAAGGCCAAAGGAGAATACTCATGGGTCATTGCTAAAAACCTAATGTAATTCTGAAGCTATGAAAATGAAGTCTGTTTAGGAAGACGAAAAGCTCTCCCTATCTATAAGAAGTGAGCAAGTCAACCCTAAAATGTGTTAAGTGGAAACCCAGCCCGAAATACATGAAAATCCTAGGAAAAAATCCCACTTAAAAGCTCGGAGGAAAGTCTTCTCGCGGCGCAGCAGCGATGGGGGCGCGGGCACATCTTGTGTTGGCGCGATTGCGCCACCCTCAAGAGGTGGTGCGCGGTCACGTCTTGCCTGGCGTGGTCGCGCCTTTGTAAAACTCGTCCTAGATCGCTGCGCGAGCTAGGCACGGGCACGCCTCGGGGCAGAATGCCCTTTTCGCCTCTTCTTCACTTGCGTTTGCTCCTGCTCCCATGTCTTCTCCCTTATGCTCGTAATCCTTGTGATTGTACTCTTTTCTCTTACGAAGTCCAGACTACGGCATTATGCTTTGATTGTGGCCTATTACACACATAGTTGATGTTAATTCCTACTCCTTATGGTGTACGAGATGCCGCCAATCATGTACCTCTTGAGGTATCTATACCTCACATGGAACGGATTACAGAAATCAGAAGGAGTAAGCGAGTAAGGAAAGATAAATCTTTTGGACCTAATTTCCATATTTACTTTGGTTGAAGGAACAGGAAATAAGATTTATTCTCAATATATTTATATTGTTATAATATTGAGGATGACCCTAAGACATTTATCGAGGCAATGGACTCACAAGATGTGTCTTTTTGGAAGGAAGGCTATAAATGATGAGATGGATTCCATCATGGGTAACAACACATGAGTATTGGCTTATCTTCCCCCTGGTTGTCGACCATTGGGAAGTAAATGGATCTTCAAGAAGAAGATGAAAGTTGATGGAACCAGAGATAAGTTTAAAGCCAGATTGGTGGTTCAAGGCTTTAGACAAAAATATGGGACCAACTACTTTGATACATATGCACAGTAGCTCAAATATCCACCATTAGATTGTTGAAAATGCCTTAGCAGCTATCGAGAAGCTGGTTATACACCAAATGGACGTGAAAACTGCATTCCTTAATGGGGATTTGGAGGAGGAAGTTTACATAAAACAACCTAAAGGGTATGTTATACATGGTCAAGAACATAAGGTGTAAAGTTGATCAAGTCCTTGGATGGGCTGAAACAAGCACCAAAGCAATGGCATCAAAAGTTTGATGAGGTTGTGGTGTATAATGATTTTGTGATAAACCAATCGGACAAGTGCTTATATAGCAAATTTGATTATTCTGGAAATGGAGTTATAATTTGTCTATATGTAGATGACATATTGATCTTTGGTACAAATCAAGAGCAAGTGAATCTTGCAAAGGAATTTTTGTCATCACAATTCTCCATGAAAGACATGGGGGAGTTCGATGTTATCCTTGGAATTAGGAGAAAACGGGAAGAGGGAAGGATAATGCTAACACAATATCTTTACATTGAGAAAGTGTTGAATACGTTCAATTATCATGAGTGTACACCTGCGAACACTCCCATTGATCCCTTTGCACGTTTGTTTCCCTAACAGGGAAGCGTCCATGTCACAACTGAAGTACTCAAGTGTTATAGGGTGCTTGATATATGTCATGACAAGTACTAGACCTGAAATTGCTTTTGCAGTAGGTAAGCTTAGTCGATATACTTGTAATCCTAGTGTGCATCACTAGAAAAGCAGTCTATAGGTTACTTCGATACCTCAAGGGGACTATGAACTTTGGTCTATTGTATGATGACTTCCCTCATGCATTGGATGGGTATTCAGATGCAAGTTGGATAAAATGAAGAGGATCATTCCTCTACAAGTGGATGAGTATTTCTACTTGGTGGTGGTTCCATTTCTTGGGCCTCCCAGAAACAAACTTGCATCACAAGTTCAAAGATGGAATCGGAATTTGTAGCTTTAGCTGCTGCCGGTAAGGAAGCGGAATTATTACGTAACCTTGTATATGAGATTTCATTGTCGAAAAACCAGTTTCACCCATATCAATCCATTGTGATAGCACTGCAACTTTGGCTAACGCATATAGCCATGTGTACAATGGGAATCACGCCATTTGGGCGTGAGGCATAGTGCGGTAAGAGAGCTCATTACGCATGGGTGATCTCGGTTGTTTTTATTAGGTCTCAACAAAATCTAGCTGACCACTTGACTAAGGGTTTAAGGATAGATTTGGTCCTCCAAGTCAGCTAAGGGGATGGGATTAAGACTTGGATAGATTTCTAGTGGTGGAACACCCAATTCCTACCTAACTAATGTTAGGGACAAAATTTAATTTGTGGAAAGCCCACACCTAGAGACTGAAAAGCAAAAAAGTTTGATCCGCAAGTGTGTGCTTAGTACCTACATGGTGGAGGTTGAAGACAAAGTCTTATTAATAGGTTCTTTGAAAAAGTGCAATTGTAGGTGCACGATGTGGGTAAGCTTACCCGTACAAGATCTACCTATGTAAGTGTGAAGTTTGGTCATTTTCATGATGTTTGGGTTGACTTCAAATACGCTTATGAATGGATATGGACTCAGGGTCATAAAAGAGTCAAGGTAGACTTTAGAGAGGTATAGTAAATTGTGTGTGTGTTATCTTGAGGTACCAAGAGCGGTTGATTTGTTCAATCTTTGTGACACCATGATTTCCAGGGTATTTTGAATGTGTAATTACACTAAGCAGAAATTCAATCCATGTGACATTTTTCGTGTATGCGTGAGTCAGGGAGTAAGACTTATATTTTTGTGAATCAAGGCTTACAATAAATGGGGGTGGAATGTTGATAATTTTAGTGTTATCATAATTTTTTTATGTAAAGAACAATGTCATTTAGTGTGATCGGGATTCATACAACACTACAACACTATGGGAGCTCATTTCATTATAACATAAGTTAGGGGGTGTGGAGTACACACTTGTGTAAACGGATTTGAGTCTCGGATGACAGCATGTAAAGTTAACACATTCAATTCCCTCTGAGGTAATAGTTATATCTGAGGGAAGTGTCCCTGTGAGGGACATGTGCTTGTGAGGGACGCGTCCCTGTGAGGGAAGAGTACGGGGAACTGTACCGAGAATAAAGAATGGTTGAATTTGTCAACAACGTTCTCAATTAAGAATGCGTGTGTGAGTGGTCAGTTGTAACCACTAGAAGGTGTGCCACTACATGTGTAACCATCGGTAACCGTCGCTAACTGTCAGGGACAGTTCCCTGACGAGGTAACTGTCAGGAAAGGCAGTTGTAACCGCTTGGTAACTTCCATAACTGTTATGTAACTTCCATAACTGAACATTTGGAGTTTCCTAAATCATAGATAAAGGGTTCTAGGACATATTGGTCGGGTCTGATCAAAGATCTAATCCATACAAATGTCGAAACTCCATAATACTCGTCTCTATTGTTCGATTCTAAACAAAAGCCTTGATTTAAATCGGTTTTGGTTTTGTCTTATCCCACTTCAAATTTCGCGAACTCCCTAAGGCTTGCAAGGGGTGAAATATTGATTTCGGAAATCGTTTACGAGATTCAAATCATTATCCGGTTTGCGTTGTCACTTAATTACTTCACTAGAGGCCGTTGAAGACCAAATCGTAAAGCTTCAAAAACCAACAAGAAACACGGGGGAGGTGATATTGTTGATGAAGACCTTTAGCCTTTTAGAGATATATATAATTCCTGAGCTTGAGGTTTATGATATGAGGTGTCAAGGAAATCTGTTTACATGATAGAGAGGTCGTCAGGAGGGAGCAATTTTAAGACAACGAGTGGATAGGGATTTGTGCTCGGGGAATTTCTATAAAAAAAAATCCACGGACTGCAATATATTGTTTCCCTAGACTCGATTCAGATCATTCGCTCCTTTGTCTTGATTTGAATCCATTAACTCAGTTTAATAGAGGACATCAACGCTTATTTAGGCTTGAACAACTATGGCTATCAAAAGACATGTGTGAGGAGATTGTTCATAGACATAGCATATGGAGTTTGTCCGGGGGTTCAACAGTGGATTAAAATTGAGGAGTGTGGTGATAATCTTTCTGTCTGGGCAAAAAAAAGAATTTAGAGGCCTTTCTAAATGCATCAAGGAACTCGAGTCACAGCTTGCTAGTATTCAAAATCTGCCTCCGGATGGGACTGCATTTCAGCGAAGTGAGGAATTTTGCACTGAATAGGAAAAGCTAAAAGCGGATGAGGAAGCCTTTTGGTTTATGAGGGCGCGAGTGAATGAACTTCGGTTTGTTGACAAGAATACAACTTGTTTTCATCTTGAGGCGAGTCAGCGGCACACTCATAACCGAATCAGGGGAATTTGAAATTCAGGCAGAGTGTGGACTGAGGTTGTATGGGAAGTGGATGCTGAGATTTAAGACTTTTATGCCAAACTGTTTGCTAGTGAATCTACTCATGATCTCGAAGTTGTCTTATGCAATACCAATGCGTATTCAGCCAGACTTGTTGCCTGATCTGGATGGTTTGCCAACTCCGGAATAAATTTGATTCTTGCTTTTCTAAATGCGCCCGACGAGAGCCCCAAGAATTGATGGGATGCATGTGCTCGTTTTCAGCAATTCTGAGATATTGTTGGAACAAATGTGGTGAGGTCTGTGCAGTAATGGTGCCAGGGCAGATTTGATATGCGAGCAATTAATAGAACCATCATCACGCTGATCCCGAAAGTGAAAGATACGAAACTGGTCAGCGAGTTTAGGTGCATTAGTCTATGCATGGTTCTTTATAAGATCACCTCCAAAACGCTTGTAAATAGGCTTAAACCGATGCTAGGAGAGATTGTTAGTGCAAATGAGAGTCCGTTCACCCCCAATCGCCTTATCACTAACAATGCTTTAGTGTCTTTTGAAGCTTTTCACTATATGAAGGGTGCAAAGGGCTGGTTTAAATGTGAGTTTTGGCTTAAAGCTCGATATGATGAAGGCATATGACCGTGTAAAATGTGGTTTTATCAAAGCTCTTTGGAGTTGCCTGTTTTTTTGGGGGATTGAATATGATGTATTATGAGTTGTTTAGAAGCTTTTCACCATATGAAGGGTGAGAGGACTGGTTCAAATGCGAGTTTTGGCTTAGAGATCGATATGATGAAGGCATACGACCGTGTAAAATGGGGGTTTCTCAAAGCTCTTGAGTAGTCAGGGTTTTTCGAGGGATTGAATACGACGTACTATGAGTTGTTTGGAGATCGTTGACTTTTGTTTCAAGTTTGATGGAAGGATTTGGGGTCAAGTAACACCTTCTAGAGGCTAAAGGTAGGGTTGTCCTCTATCTCCATATCTGTTTATAATTTGTGCAAAAGCTCTTTCAGCTTTAATCCAGGTTGCGGTTTCGGCAAATCAGCTTTATGGTGTGCGTATTAGCATAGTTTCTCCCCTGTCTCTCACATGTTCTTTGAAGATGACAACCTTTTGTTTGCAAAAGGATCTCTCATGGAATGCTC
>NW_027368028.1:0-52827 GCF_046119375.1 Phyllobates terribilis | reverse complement strand
GAAAACTTACCGGAATAACAATAATGATATTAATACAAGGGGGAGATCTCAAAAAATTAGGATTAAAAAAAGGAATTATAATGGACTAAAAATCAGACAAGACAAAGGTAAAAATATAACAACCACGTGTGACATAAATCGGGAAAAAAACTCATACTATTGATCTTAATAGAAGAGGACAAATAAACAAAACATATGATACACAAGAAAAACCGAGTTAAAATGACTCATGCGTGGCACGGACTCCAAAGGACTAATGACTTACAACGGTACAACACTCAGGTCAAAATCATAGTAGTATTGAATTGCTTTTCTGATTGATAATCCGTATAAAAACGTACCATTTATAATAATTATTTAGTACTCCGTCTATTTTATAAAGATTATTGTTTTAGAGTTTAGCACATTTGTTAAGAAATATTGTCATTTGATACATGTGTTTTAGTTATGTGTGTTAAAATTTTAAATTTTAAATTTTTAGGAATTAACTATTTAAAAGGATTACAAAATTAGTTAGAAATGTAATTAATTTTTCTTATTAATTAGTAAGGATATTATCTGAAAAAAACTTGTCAAAATAAGTAACCAGATATTTTTTGATGTAAAAAGTGAAGGCTGGAATGAGTATAATAAAAAGCTAAAAAGAACTTGTGAATTGTGATTGTTGGAAATCTTTAAGACAGTAGGATATTGAAACTCATGTTATGCGTTGTGCTTGTGCATGATTACTCGTCTTATTATTATTTTTTTGTAAAATTGTATGAATATTTAAAGGTTAAAGGTAGACAAAAGAAGAAGGTGGTGAGAAAGAACTTGGAAGGAAGGAAGCCAAAAGAGCGTTTGTGGTCAAATCGATACAATGCAATTTCCCACAGGGTTCTAGTCAGGACACAGAATTTCATACTTCTACACGTTCTTCATTTTGTTAAAAAATTTGTTTATTCCATAGCTTTTTCACATTTTTTATGTATTTTTCCCGCTATCTCACTTTCAAAAGAATCCTGCTATCTCACTTCCAAAAAAAAAAATTAGTTCGGGTATATATATTTCTATAAATCTGATAAAAAGAGGGTACGGTGTGTTGTAACGTACTCCCTCCGTCCCCAAAAGTTTTTCTCACTTTTTTTTCAGCACTATTCATCGATTAAGGGAATCCTGTTAATAGATTCCAATATATAAGGAAAAATATAGTCATGAGTGATCTTGTTTGATTCGTCTCGATAAATGTTTTAAAAATATCAAAATTTTAAGATTTTTTGATGAATATATTTTGAGATATATACGATAGAAAACATGCACCGATAAATACAAAAAAAGAAACAGGAAGTAAAATATAGGACAAAGGGAGTATTACTTTCTCCTTTGAAAATATTTGTTACTAGTGTAATTCACATGTTAATGTTATGCATGTAATTTATCAATATCTATATATTTAGAAGATGTCTTCGGTGGGGTCTAATTTTTCGTGAGTATTGTGAGAACTCATCACAACTTGTGCACTTTTTAACATATTATTGGTGTACTTTCAGTACACTAATCAGTGTCCTACTACTTGCAGTGTTCTAAAAAATGCGCCGGCCTAGGCGCTAGGCGACACCCTAACGTTCTGACTAAAAGCTAGTCCTTTTTTGCTAGGCGGTGGGGGGAATCCCCCGCCTAGGTGGCCGCCTAGGAAGCTACGCGTGCCTAGGTGTTCTATTTTTTTTTCTAGGCGATGGTATCCGTTCTTTTTTTTAAAGGGGTATGCATTCTTTTCAGCTTAAAAGTTAAAAATCAATCTCACCCTCTCGTTCGTATCACGCCTCTGTCTCTCACCTCTTACCCCTCTCCCTCTTAACTGAGAATTTTGTCATCCATACTATCTCTCACCTCCATCTTGTCATGTCGTCACCTCTTGTCCCACCGGGTGCCTCTCACCTCACGTCACCTCTTGTCCTTCCTTTCACCCTTGTTCAACTTCCCATGTCCCTCGCCCTCGTACTACGACCAACGTCCGCTAAGAGCCTGCGACTGCGACTATGACTTATGGAGAATTATTTAATATTACTTACGTTGAAACATGTGTTGTAAACTGTATGATTTTTGCTTGTTGTGGACTTGTGCGTCTTCTTTATGACAAATACTATAAAGTCTATGAAGTTTGGAGGATTAATTGGCAAATTATGTGATTATATTAAAATTAAATAGTTAAATTATGAATTACTATGAAAATTATGAATTAATATATTTCGATTTAGTTTTTCGTATAAGGAAATTATATCAAAATATAAAAAGTAAGTGTTATAATATTGACCCACCTAGGTTCTAGGCCCCGCCTAGGTGTTAGGCCTCCCCTCATCGCCTAGCACCTGCCTAGCGTTTTTAGAACACTGACTACTGGTGCTCTTGCGAGTGCACTACTGGTGCACCCTTCAGTGTACTAGGGTGCACTTCTCAGTAGTGCACTGGTGCACTCATTAGTACATTACTGATGCAATCCTCAATAGTGCATTGGTGCTCTTCTCAGTTTTGAGTGCACTATCAAGTGCACTACCAAGTGCACTTTACAATAGTGCAATGGTGCACTTTCTAGTAGCGCACTGGTGCTCTATACAATAATAATCGGTGCACTATCATAGTCGTCACGGAAAATTAGTCCTCACGAATTATTAGTCCTCACCTAATTAACCCTCTATTTAGAATACATAATTTCTAGATATATTATAATATTTATATATATATAAGTAAATAATGTTAGTAAAAATATATCATATTCTCCTAGATAATAAACCGTGATTGTGTTTATGTAATACTTTTTTTGTAAGTGTGATTCTATGTATTATTTATTTTAGTCATTTCCTATTTTTCTTTATAGGATATTTGTAATCAAATATAAAAGATAATGTTAGATTTTTAGTAATGCCAAATTTTTCCTTGTACAAAATAAAATATATTTTTTCCAGTTCAGACTAAAAAATGATATTTTTGAAAATAATAATTCACTAAATTGCATTGTTTTATTTTATTAAGTCAGAGTATCCTAGTTATATAATAATAAAGGAAAGATTTATAATTTTTTCCACATATCTGCCAAGTTGGATGTTAACTATAGTCCAAAAATAACGATTCTCTTAAAATTTGACACGCGTAAAAAAATATTCAGAATCAATGAGAATATGACATGTTTTCAAAATTAATGAGATACTGACATATAAGTTGTTTTTTATGTTAGTTTAGTATTAGACATTTTGTACATAACCACCCCTTATTTGTTCGAATTTGCATATATCGATAGTTATTTGAAACCACCAAGATTTCACTAGTTTGTTACCAAAAGCCACCCATCCCCATAGTCCTTTAACTTTTCCATACAAAATTGCTTTTGCTTTTGTTGATTTTTCCAACGACTATTGAATTTGCTAACCCATCTCTATATAATGCAACTTTGGAACTCATTTCATATACACCAACCTTCTTCCATTTCTTAAGTAAATAGAATCATGCCCACTGCATCAAACCCTTCATTGTCTAACAAAAGTTTGAGTGGTGCTTCTTTCTCCGCTTCTTCCTCGAATCCCCTCAAACAAGCTCAAATTTTCATAATGTACAACATACCTCATATAATGCACCACCACCACCAACAATAAATACAATAAAAAAGATCTTCAAAGAAGAAGCGTAAATATATTGAAAGAGATAGAGTCGACATTGTTGTGCTATTGGAACGATATTACTTCGGTCCTGCCGCACCATATGAAGATAAGTTCTGACGTAGATACAGAATGATGAGGCCCTTGTTCGAACGAGTAGATGTCGGTGTGGTGCAACAAGATGATTACTTTGTGCGCAAGCCAGATGCTGTTGGCCGTTCAGGGTTATCCACACATCTCTGCCAAGTTAGATGTCGGTGTGGTGCAACAAGATGATTACTTTGTTCGAACGAGTAGATGTCGGTGTGGTGTACCACCTCCATGCAAATGCTACCTTATGGATGTTGTTTCGATGAGGTTGATGAGTATTGCCGCATTGGTCAAAGAACGGCTCTGGAATGTCTCTCGCATTTTGTGAAGATGTGGTTGCGGAGTTTGGTGAAACCTACACGAGGAGGGCCAATAACAACGATGTACGAAGACTTCTATCAATCAACAGTGCAAGAGGCTTTTTGTGAAGATATGGTTGCGGAGTTTGGTGCAACCTACACGAGGAGGGCAAATAAAGACGACGTACGACGACTTCTATCAATCAACAATGCAAGAGGCTTTTCGGGCATGCTTGGGAGTATCAACTATATGCACGAGACATGGAAGAATTATCCCAAGGGGTGGCTCAATCAATTCCAAGAAAAAAGCAAAACACCTACCCTTGTTTTAGAAGTTGTAGCGTCCCAAGACACTTGGATATGTCATTCATTTTTTGGGGTTTCTGGGAGATTCGACGACTTAGCAATCGTGCAGCGTTCACCGGTGTTCGATGATCTTCTGAACGACACAATACCTCCAATGGAATTTATGGTGAATGGCCATCGGTACGACATGCCGTACTACCTAATTGATGGAATTTATCCACCTTGGGCTATGTTTGTGAGTGTCATCCCCCATCTGATAACTCATACAGAATCAGAGTTCTCTCAACTTCAGGAGTCTTGTCGAAAAGATGTGGAACGTGCTTTTGGAGTTATGCAAGCACGTTTTGTAATAATACAAAATCCGGCTCTTGCACACAACAATCCACACTCTAGATTTATGCATCACATTCCAGAATATGATAGTTGAGGATGAGCGCCACACATACATGAACTATGAAAGTGAAATGGAAAGCCTGAGGAAGGACTTCGAACAAGATAAAAGGGAAAGTATTGGGAATTTCAATGATGAAATTCATATCTGACGGGCGACATCTACAATAAACTCTCTCGATGAGTACAAGAACATTGACGGTCGAATGCATAACATCAACACGCATGAACGACTCACTGCAAAATTCATGCAACATATTTGGAGAATAAGTTGAATGTCCGAGCTTCATCAATCGTGTGTCTTGTTTGTTTTAAGTTCAATGCATTTATGTTTCTGTGTTGTGTGTTTGTTGCATTTCTATTCCTCTACTTCTTTGCTTTAAATTCGTTGTAAGTCATTGTAATATATTCACGGTTTGTTCAATTAAATTCTAAAATATTGTTTGTATCAATCTTATATCATTACAAAATTAAAAATTTAAAGGAAGCAAAAAAATAAAGTAGAATGATGCCTGAAACATGTCAAGATGCCTACGCATGGAGTCAAAGAATCGCACGATGCCTAGGCATCACACGACATTGTTTGACACCAATGCAGATAATCTTATTGTAAATGAGTTAAATGTTAAAAGACAATATTTTGGGGGGCTTTTAATAGAATTGGAGCGATATACTTCTAACGGTTTGTTTAATATGTGTTTTAAGAACACATTATAAGCATCTTTAAGAAATGAAGTCCTAAAATAGTAATTAATTAACTCATCATAAAAGATAATTAAATATAAATTATTATTTATAACATTTTTTTATTGTTATACCCTTAACTTAAGAGCATAAATTAGAAAATCCTACTTCTAATATTTTTCCAGTTTTTGTAATTAATTTGGACTGAGCTGCCATTTGGTCCAAAAACCAAACCCAAGCCCAATATTTTGAGGATGACAGTTTTTCCTATCAAGCAGATTTCGTTTCGGTTGGACACCCCATCTTAAAACTACAATCAGTATCACTTGTTATGTGGATCCATCCATACGGGATGCCGATTTACCCAAAAATATATTTATAAGGGCTGCTCAAATTTGGACAATATATACAAACAGACTTGCCCATATCCACTCTTGCCGGTAGACGCGGATACCACACGAGTATCATTTTACTTACTACAGACCATCACGAGGCTCATGACAAGATATTCTGGGGTCTTTGGGGATCGGGCAGTTACTCTACTAAGGCGGGACTCGAACTTATTCCCCCTACTGGTAATGCTTCCCATGATGTCATTTTGGCTGAAAATTTGGAAGATACCGACGCAACAAAGATGCTTGCTTTTCTCGTCGACCACAATGTCGTTCTTTGTAACGCTACTAGGCCACATAGACATATGGCCCATTCCAATGCATGCCCGCAATGAGGACAGTCTGAAACTCTGATCCACCATTCTCACATGATTCAACAAACCCTTCTTCACGACAACCTTAATCCGAAATTGGGTTCTTGACAATATCGCCAAGGACGACCTTTGGACTCCTCCTTTGCGGTGATGATTTGGTTCGTAACCTGGCTCTGATACCACATGTAAACTTAAATCTATTTATATAATAAGAATAAGGATCCGGTGAAAACAATCCTTATGGTGTGAAGTGCGAACTTTCTCGGGTACACATATAACACGCTAATGTTCACATATAACACGCTAATGTTCACATCTAAAGGGATAAAAAATCACCCAGAAAACGTAAAAATAAAATAAAAATAACAGTTCACCATTAATTACAAAAATGTCACCGCGTGGATTCATTAAAAAACCCATGTTTTAATCTCAGCCCTCCATTTTCTAATCTAATGGCTCAACATGCTTCGCACTTCACACCATAAGGGTTGTTTTCACCGGAACTCACCTCTATATAATAATAGTAGGATATTCGATCATGCTTTTAGTTACGTAAACATACCGGTAGACATCGTGATTGAGAGGACGATGATGATGAGATCTAATCCGATTGATCACAATACACCGAGCTTATGGAAATCGCCTTCTCTCTTCTTGGCCTTAGAATACATAAAGTTCTTGGGAGTTATCCAGAACAGATTATACGTAAAGTTCTTTATATAGAACGTGGTATACGTAAAGTTCTTGTGTCATAAAGAACGTGGTATACGTAAAGTTCTTGTGAATTACAAAGAACGTGGCTTTTGTGTTTCCCTATTGATGATTAATGGGTCACTTAAATAGGCAGAGAGAGAGAGACCAAAATCCTCGAAAGATATCTTTTAACCTATCATCAAAATTATTAATAAATATATCTGTAGTTTAATAGAAGATTATATCTTCTTTCTTGATCCTTATCTTATCAAATCAGCATGTTCTATAAAATAGCCTTGATGATATATGGGCCACATAATGAGATCTTATGAACATCTTACAATCCTTGAACGAACTGGCCTTCTTAGGACAAGATACCACAAACAGACTCTCGCGGGTGGTCTGTACCACGGTGCTGCTTTCTATTTGGCCACTGACTCAACCAATTGTTGCACTTCCCACAGCCCGAGCACATCGCCCTCTTTCATGGGTTCAGCCTGACTCTGGATGGACCTCGTTGTGCACATATGGGGTCTCCAAAGGTAATCCCGACCCGACGGGTGGCAGCGGCATCCTTAGGGACTCCTCGGGTGGCTTCTTATGTGCATATGTGTTCACGTGTGGAGCGTGCTCGACGCTTACCGTTGAACTTTGGACACTCTTTCATGGGTTGTCTCTGATCGTACGCATAAAAGTCCAAAATTTGATCGTCTAATCTAATTGCATGAGAGCAGTGAAGCTACTTACCGACGACTACATCCCCCATCTGAAGACTTCTACCTAGCTTATTCTTGTCGCCGTATTATTGCCAGTATCACGGGCCATCTCAAGATCGTGCACGCACTTTGAGCTGCAAATCGCTCGGCTAACGCTATGGAAAACCTTGCCCTCGCCTTAAAACGACCTTTTTCGAATTTTCTGTTTCTCCTCCTTCAATTGTTGTTGATTTAGCTTATGATTTAGCCACCCCCGTAAGGGGTGGTGTATGATTCGTTATTTTAACATAACTCCCCTTTTGAGCAAACAAAACTTATCATATTACTTATTAAAAATAATAACTTAAAAAAAGATGCCTAATACATTTATATTTAATTTGATTATAATTGAAGAGGTGAGTTCCGGTGAAAACAACTCTTATGGTGTGAAGTGTGAAGCATGTTGAGCCATTAGATTAGAAAATGGAGGGCTGAGATTAAAAGATGGGTTTTTTAATGAATCCACGCGGTGGCATTTTTGTAATTAATGGTGAACTGTTATTTTTATTTATTTTTTACTTTTTCTGGGTGATTTTTTTATCCCTTTAGATGTGAACATTAGCGTGTTATATGTAAACATTAGTGTGTTATATGTGTACCCGAGAAAGTTCGCACTTCACACCATAAGAATTGTTTTCACCGGATCCTTATTCTATAATTGAAACTCTAATAATTTTCCATGAAATCCAGAAAGATTGCCGAATAATCAAATCCAAAACAGAACAATATAATGTTGCTTATTTTTATTTTCAATTTATATTAGAAATTTTATTGGTACCATATTATGAATTATATTGATAATAAGAAATAATTCAGACGTATAATTTGAATTTTGACATCTACTACGTGTATAAATGGATGGACCTGAATTAACAAATAAAATAAGCTAAATACTGTAATAACATATATTTTTTTCCAAAACATCTTCCATTATCTCAAACGTTTTCCACACTCTTAGGTTGCGTTCGGTAACCATGATTGAGTTGAATGGAGTTGAATTCCCTCATTTTTAACTCTTATCAATTCCTCTCAACTACCTATTTGGACACATCCGAACACCCAATTTCGAGTTGAGAAATCCCATTCAACTTCGCTCAACTCCATTCAACTAAAAATATTGCACATCCAAACAAACCCATGGTAATTCCATCTACCTCCCATAATTCCATCTAATATTTGCCCAACATTTTCATCCCAACAATGAGACCTTAAAACTTTCTCTCAAAATTTCATCTAATCTTTCTCTCAAATTTCCCTCAAAATTTCATCTACCTATTTAATCTAGATAATATTTTATCTCATCTAACGATTTGTCGAATGCTTAGAAAAATTAGATGAAAAAAACCTTATCTTCATCTATATTAGATGAAAAAGCCTCCAATTCATCTAGGGCCTTAACGAACACCATTTTTCATCTAATTTTTTTTGTCAAATCAGTGATTCATCTCCTTAGTCCAAATTCATCTAATTTCAGATGAAATTTTCATCCAGAAATTGAAACTTCTCGAAATTCATCTAGCATTTCATTCGATTTCTACACATTTTATCTACTACATATTTTATCTAGATGAAAAAGTAAATCCATATAGGTTGTGTTCAGTTGTCTTTAGATTAAATTAGATGAAGATAAAGAAATTTAATAAACAAGTTGAAGATGAAAAAATCTAGTAAACTAGATGAATATGAAATAAGTAATTGAAGGTGAAAAAAGGAGATAAAAAATGGGGTGTTCGGTAAGATTAGATCAAAGTAGATGATAGTTGATAAATTTCTAGTATAAAATGGCAAAAAAGGACATATAAAAATTTAGAAATAACATAACCAACATGAATATGTACATGCACATGACCTTAGATTTCTACTATTTTTTGCACTGGTAACATTCAAGTAGAAGATCAAGCAAATTGTAGCCTTTATTACTAGACAATAACAGAAAGTGTTTTACAAGATATTGGCCTTTACTATAAGATTTACTTGATACTAAAAACAGAAATAGAAAGTTCAGTCTTTGTCATCAGCAATCCTTCTCCCCCCTTGTATTTGCACTCCATGTGAACAAATTGTTCCCCTCCTTAGGGATAATCCTATCTAAATTCATGAAAATTGGACTCACCGCCTACTCAAAGAAATTAGACAACTTTTACCTGCAAATGACGATCCCGTTAGGCTAAAGATTCTGGCTACGGCTATGGTAGTGTCATCATAATCATCCTCTACCCCTATCTCCGGGTCTAACCATCTCACAATTGCATGTTCTTGCAACTAAGACTTAATTTCATTTTTTTGTTACTCTAGCCATTAGTTTTTATCTATAGAAAGATAACTGGAAAATATCACTAAAGTTTGTCACCAACCATGCAAACAAATGAATTTATATTCGTGATAATGTAAAAAACAATGCTTACTTTGGGGATATACAACTGTACAAGGAATAAGCTACATCATAAAAACACATCTGTTTTACATATATAATCATTTCAGGCAAACAAATCTCTTCAACAAATAAGAATCTTGATGAGTTGTTATTCACATTTGAATTAGCTGATGAAGACAAGATCACCTTGAGTAGCATTTAGGTAATACTCCCTCTATCCCATTTTATTTGTCCAAAAGGACATTTGGACACAAGATTTAAGACAAGAAAATTTAAAAAGAAAGTGTCAAATCACCATATAATGAATTTAAAAGTAACCAATCATTTATTTCTAACCAATAGGAACAAAGGAGACAAAATTTAACAAACAATGAAAAACAAGCATTAAATTTACATGGATCCATTCATTAATTGCACTTGTTCAATCCCAAAATTACCCCTGAGCACATTCAATAAATAAGATAACATTCACTGCTCTTCATCCACCAACAACCATTATAAACAATCCAGAGCATTCACTGCTCTGATTTACCAAAAACATTCCAAAGCAAAACAGAGCATTCAATCCCACAACCATTAATAGTTTCAGAGTATTTACTCGACTTAAATGAAGACCCAGAAATGGGACATGAGACACTATTCGACCTGAACACACAAATGGAACTTTATGGGACAACATAGTAGAAGAAGAAGAACAAATGGAATTTTCTGGGCCCCAATTTGATCTGAACATTCCATTTGGGAACACAAATGCAAATATTCTCGAATACAAATGCAAATCAAGACCCAGAAGATCCCATTTCTTACCATAAACCAAAGGCAATTAGGCTCAGCGGCACACAGAGGATGGAAGTCCTTAATGACCTTCTCAGTTATGCAGTAATGGGGACATTTCCAAGGACTGCAATTCATGAAACTACACAAAAGTTCAAGGTGTCAAAGAAAACAATTACCAGAATATGAAAGTCAATAAAGGAACAGAATGATCCATGAATGGAGTACAATGTCAACACAAAGTACCAAACTGTGGGAGAAAGAGGATACAAGTTGATCAACAATCAAGACAACAAAATCATATGGGGGACAGAACATGCATTTAGCAAGCAAGCTCAACATATCCAAAACAACATGTCATAGAATGGTCAAGAATGGTGTCATGAGGCCACACATAAATGCATTGCATGCAAGACTATGTAAAGTGCACACAAAATAAGAGTGGAGTGGATACTAAATTTACTCAAAGGGGACACATTAGAGACAAAAACAGAGTACCGCCCTATGTTTGATTTTGTGCATTTAGATGAGAAATGGTTTTATATAACCAAAAAAATAGAGTCTATCTAGCACAACAAGAGAAGGGAATGTATAGATGTTCAAGTTCAAGTAAATTCATCCCAAAGATAATGTTCACAACAATAGTAGCAATGTCAAGATTCAATGTAGATGGAGATTGCATATTTGATGGAAAAATTGGAATATTTCCATTCACATACGAGGAACCGGCTAAGAGGGGGATAAAAAATAGAGAAAAGGGAACAATGATCACTAAGTTAATAGAATCAGTGAATCAAAAGGTCACTAGGAAAATGTAAGTTAAGCAGATCATTCCTGCAATTAAAGAGAAATGCTCACAAGATGGAAGACACAAAGTCATATTCATTCAACAAGATAATGCAAAGGCACATGTGACACAAGGAGATAAAGAACGATAAGAGATATATTGTCAAAAAATTTCACATTCATTCTTATTCAAAAACCAGCTAACATCCCAGATTTAACATTTTAGATCTAGTTTTTGTAGAAGTATACAATCATTAATGCATAAAAAATGCCAAAGGATATTAATGGTATACTAGCAGCAGTAAATGAGACATTCTATGAGCTAGATCCTAGAACTTTAAGTGATGTTTGGTATTCACTTCAATATTTCATGAATGAAATTCTAAAATGTAAGGGGGTCAATGACTATGACTTACCACATGTAAACAAGAAGAACTTCAAAAAAGAAGGCAATCTACCTATAGAAGTAAAAGCACCAAATTGGACAGTAAGACAAGCATGGAATATTGTTCATGGAGATGCACAAGTTGAGGAACAAATAGAAACAAAGGGAGCTATACAATCATATAAACAAGCATGTGAAGATCATGAAGGAACAAACCACAATGAAGAGCAAGAGAAGGATGATTAGAAAGTCATCTAAGATTATCCAATATGTTTTATGTTTACTAGACTATTGCCTATATATTTGTCTTAATTATGTGATGTTATCAAGTTTATTAAAGTGGTTCTAAGTCAAGTTTAATGTGGAATTCGTAATTCTATATTTACTCAAACAACTTTAATTTAAATGAAAACAAAAGACAAATAGATAATCAATTTAATCCGACTTAATGTTTACTAAACACATGATCAACAAATAATACATAAGACACTTAAACTAACACTGCGCACATGATCAACTAACAATAACAAAGACAACACAAAAATCTCAATAAACACATGATCACTAAACAATACATAATACACAAACACAGTTTACTGAACACATGATCAACTAACAATAACTAAGAGAAAATAAAAAGATCAAAACAAACATGATCAACTAAATAAACCTAAGACATAAAAATTGTAAAAATTTATTATCAGGTGTCCCTAATGCCCTCATTGAAACAAGTCTAATCATTGCATTCTCAAACACATAAGCCATCCAAAGTGACAACCACTGATTGCTTATGGAAACGATAACGCAGTAAAATGTGCTAAAGACTTGATTCTCAGCAAATGTGATTTCATCATAGGAGAAAAATAAAAAATTCTCAGATGTCCCAAAAACTTCATTTAAACAACCCATGAACAACGTATAACCTATCAACATATGTCATCCAAAGTCATTAGATGACTGGTTGCATTATAGAGGTACAACATTGAACATTGTGTCGAGAGTTGGATATCAATAAACAAGGCATCATCATAGAATCTCCCTAAGTCTAACAATCAAGCATAGTATCAAGCACATAGGGACATACACCAAATCAAACAACCTTCAGCAAAACATACCCACAGTCAGATTCTATACTAGACCTAGCCATCCAAAGTCATAATTTGACTGGTTGCTAATGTAAGTATAGAAACTGAATAAGCTAATATCACATCCTATACATAAACATTAGCCATCCAAAGTCATGATTTGACTGGTTGCTTAATGCATGTATACAATATGTCCCCTAAAAACAACCATGTGCAGAAAAAGCACATTTAGGCACAACATTTTGTACCAGACCAGTAGCCACAACATTCCCAAGTCATGCATGCAAGAGCCATGCATTGCAACCAGTAACAAATAAATAAAACATTCACAAAACATGCATGCAAGTCATATGCATTGCGATACACACATACCACACTTGGAAATCGAGCATGTCCCAATAAAGAAATGGGCATATCAACCTGTAAATAGTATTTACAAGCACTAAGAAGCAATGCAAGTACAAACATATACATTCAAACATTTTAAAACAACAGTCAACACTGGTGGGCGCACAACTCCACCAACCAACAGTTAAAATACCATCCAATCCATCAAAAGGTGAGATAAGACAGGGGGAAAATACGCAAAATAATTAGAGAAACTTAGCTAGACTTCATGAAGGCAAAGAGTCACTTCTTATGACAATCACTTCTGGCGGGGTTGCCGGTTTGACCCTCCTTTTCTTTAATGGTTTGGGGACCCTCTTGGAAGATGATGCTTCCTGACCACCAGTAATGAACTCCGGCGGCGGGAACCAGTACAATGGGTTGTACACCAGCGCCAGAGGCTGGTCGAACTCTAGATCACCTTCCGGCGCCATATTAGGGGGTTGTTGAACCTCATCAGAAGCATTCTTGGAGTAGCTATGCACGCCAAGGTACAGTCCCGTCCCCAGTCACACTTTGGGTATTAGGAGCACCAAGAAGAGAATGAGTTCTCGGGCGAGGGAGGCTCGGACTCTGCGAAAATGCGCTCCACCTCAAAGCGGGGACTTTGACAGGCATAAACAGGAGCAATCAACTCATTTGGATTTGGGCTAGCCGACGTGTAACTGGGAGTGGGACTCACTCGCATCTTTGGGGACTCAACATCAACGAACGAGCTACTCATGGTCAATCTGTTCAAATCAAACAAAGAGACATAGGTGCATGTGAGATCGAGGAGAAGAATATCACAAAAAATGCAAGATTCGAAAAAGTGAGAGTGAATCAGTGAAGATTGGCTCACGAGGGACAAGACACCGATATCGGAGGCAAAACCCACAGAGATGGGGAACAACATACCACACACGCACACCAGAACACAAGATCAAGGACAACAGACCACAATGACACAACAGAACACAAGATCGGGGACAACATACCACAATTGTACACTAGAACACAAGATCGGGGACAACAACCCAGAAACACAACATCACCACACAAGATCGGGGACAAGAGAACACAAGACATCAATACAACACAATAATGGAGACATAAACACAAGATCGGAGACATAAGCAAAGAGAGACAAAGAGAGGTGAGAGACCGAGACTAGGGTTATAGTGAAGGGAAAGAGAGCGACGAGGAAGGAAGAATCGAGAAAGTGAGTGAGGTGAGAGTGGAGTGTGTGAGAAAGAGAGCTTAAGTACCTAGGGTTAGTTAGTGGGTTGGGTTTTGGTTTTGGGCTGGTCCGATTAGGGATAGGGTTAGAGGGGCTTTTGGGTTTAGGTGGGATGGGGCGGGTATTAGGATTGATTAGGTGGGCCGGGTATTTATTAGGAAATTTTTGGGCCGGGCTTAGTGTATGTGTTAAATTGGATATAGGTTTGTGCACCTTTTTTTTCAATTTAGCCCATTTTTAAGAAAATAGTAATCCTGATTAGTGCAAAATTATTGAATATGTTCTTGGTGGAAGTTAAGTTTGTTAAGAAATTTAGTTGAAAAATGGAGGGAAGAGATGGTAGGTAATGAAAATTGTTGGTATATAGTTGTAAGAAAAGGTGATTAGATGTTTGGTGAGAGAAAAAAATTATGTGTAAAAAATTGCGATAAAAGTAGAAAGAAATAAATTTAAATAATGGAGATGGGGTAGTATCGTAAAGTGGTGAGTGATATAAATGGAAATATCAACAAACTAAGGGAGACACCCGAAATGGAAATATGGACAAACAAAGTGGAATGAAGGGAGTATAATATAAATCTAACACTCTAATACTTTTTTATCTATTTTAATTCATGAGATGGTAGAGTGTATAAAGTTCACTAATATATTTATAACTTCATTGACGCATTTGATCAAACATAAATGTGTGAATATTTCTGACAATTTTATATCATACATAATTGATTCTCTCTTTCAAACATCAAACAATCAGTTACCGTCCATCTCACAATATTACTCCTTATTGTCCTCATTCATAACAAAATGACACCAATTTTTCATTTCAGAAATTATGAAACAGTATTGTTTGTATAACCTTTTCATAAGAAATGAAGCACTGGTAAGAGTTGTACCTAACCCTAAGAACAATCTATACAAACTTTAATTCAAGGAAAAGTTTTTCTTAACTCCTATCATTTGGATTTCTGTTGAAGAAAAAAAATCCCGGATCTCTCATCTTGTGTTTGATGAACAAGGGCAAAATGAGAATTTGGGCTTCATAATCTCTTCATCCAAATGACAAAAATTCGTAATGTCCTCCCCCAAACATTACAAATTGGAGATGAAATTGGGATTTTTTCATCTAGCTTCATCTAGATGATGAAATTCAATTGTGCAACCGAACACCCTTTTTGGTGGATGAAATTAGGAAAGTTTTAATCGTGATCTGATTTCATCTGGATATAAGGAAAACGAACGCATCCCTAATAGTTACCTAACAAAGGCTCGTTCGTTTCACATCAAATTAGATGAAAATCGCTCTTTTCAACTAATATTAGATGATAAAATCCCAATTCATCTAAGGCATAACTAAACAACACTTTTCATATACTTAAACCAAGAATTCATCTCCTTTGTCCAAATTTATCTAATTTTAGATGAAAATTTCCAAGCAAAATTTGAAGTTTTTCCAAACTCAATCACTTTTTCATCTAGCAATATTTTTTTTCTTCATCTATCCATTTTACAAAATGAAAAAATAAAGGCGGAATTTGCTATATAGACCAGAAGTATAGATGAAATTAGGTAACTAACCTTTGTTTTATTAGATGAGAAAACTAACCCTCATATATAAACAAAAAATTAGGTTTTCCATATCTTTCCTCATTCCCTTTTTGCGCTCCCTTTCGCTTTCTCCTTCTCCTCCTACCTCTTCTCGCGTCTCCATTCTCTGTCTCCATTCTCGCTTTCGTCGGCATTCTCGTGTCTCCGGCTTTCACCGGCACTCTCCATCTCCGGTGTTCTCCATCTCCGTTATCCTTCTCCAATAGCCTTGTACGTTTCATTCTTCGTGTAGTTCTCCGTCTCGTTCTCCGACTCCTTCTCTGATTCCTTCTCCATCTCCTTCTCTGGTATATAGTCTCCTACATGTGTCATTCCGCCTCAACATCATGGAATCCGTCTGTTCAAACGCATATAAATTCTGCTTCAATAAGTTGATGATAGTTTTTAACGTAAATCGGGTTTCTATTTCACCTTTCATTTGATTTTGTAAGTTGTTGACAAACAGATGAACAGAGTTGTTGACCATGTAGTTATGTGATGACAGAGTTGATGATTATATTTTGATGATAGTGTGAATATCCATGTGTTCATGTTGGATGAAGGTGTCAATATAGGATGACGGTGTTAACAATTACGTGATGAGAGAGACAATAGGTATGTGATGACAAGTTTAATAATCATGTAATGACAAATTTGTGATGATAGTGTCAATATGTGATGACAGTTATGTGACGATAGTTATGTGATGACAATATTAAGTATGTGATAATAGTTATGTGATGACAGTGTCAATATGTGATGACGATGTCAATATGTGATGACAGTGTCAATATTTGTGACAGTGTCAATATGCGATGACAGTGTCAATATGTGATGACGGTGTCGATATGTGATGATGGTGTCAATATGTGATGACGGTGTCAATATGTATGACAGTGTTAATATGTATTGACAGTGTTTATGTGATGCTTATGTGATGAAAATGTCAATATGTGATGATGGTATAAGTATGTAATGATAGTGTCAATATGTGATAGTAATATGATGATAATAATGTGATGATAGTTATTGATGATTTTTATATGATGTTTATATGATGTTTAACTTATGGTGGCAGATGAAGATATTAACTGTCTTCTATGGAGTTGTGTGGAAAATGAAAGGTGAAAATGGTTCCTGTCAAGGAGACATGAAAACAAAGGCATTTGTATTTGATGACAATTTCGATCTACACGATCTCAAGATGAAAATTATAAAAAGATTCAAGATTAGTGTAGAAGCGGCTGATCTTATAATAAATCATCTACATCCTTATCATAAATTGAGAAGTTCGTATATAGTTGAGGAAAATGATGATCTCAAGTCTTTTGTTTCTATAAATAATAGCCCTGGAGTGTCATGGTCATTACCGTTATATGTGTTGTCAAGTAATTCTAAGGAAGTCAATCAACACAAGAGAAAGATGACAGTTGGTATTGGTAACACTAGAAATGAATTTGAGAGACTGATGATAGTTGCTAAAATGATGACAAAATTGTAGTACAATATGATGACACTAATCAAGATCATGATGACAGTATCCCGCAACATAATGACAACACTGATTAAAGAAATAATGACGGTTCTGAAAGGTATAATCAACATGGTCAATCAAGTGTGAAAGATTTTTTCCATGTGGGGGACTTCTTCAATATCAAAGATGAAGTTAAGACTGCAATGAAAAAACTGTCCATCTGTGAAAACTTTGGGTATAGAGTGGATAAATCAACAAAACATTTGTATATGTGTTGATGAAAGTTGCAATTGGAATTTTCGGGCTACTAAAGGTAAAAGATACGTAAATCTTTTAAATCAGAATATATAATGACAATCCATACATGCTCATTTTATGTCTGTTGTGCAAATCAATGTCACCCTACATATAGAGTTGTTGGAGAACAACTAAAAACAAGGTATGAATCGCAAACTTAAGTGCTAACTTAATTGTCATCATTGCAGATGACAACTTGTGACAACATGTGATTTATACAATGTATGCCAGTTATGTGATGACAGCCTGTGATTTATACTAACTGTCATCACTATTGATGACACTTTTATGTATTATGGTTACTCTAATAGATTGTCATTATTATTTTGTGTATAGGTATCCATATGGTGTTAAAAATGGACCAAATCTGAAATCAATTGAAAATGATATGAGGAATGGGTACTCCCAAAATATTAGTTACTAGAAGGCTTGGAAAGCTAAGGAATGGACACAAAACTTGATTAGAGGAACACCAGAGTCGAATTATAGACTTCTACCATCGTATTTATACATTCTGGAGCAAGTAAACCCCGATGCATATACAAGGTTTGAGATTGCAAATGAAAACCGTTTCAAGTATGTGTTTGTATCGATCGAAGCTTGTATTAGAGGTTTCAATTATATGAGAAAGGTTATGGGAGGTTTTTAAATATAGTAAACATGAGAAAGGTTATGGGAGGTTCGAAATATGTCATCAAACTTTTGTAATCAACTTGAAAAATTTATCATACAAAAACAAAAGTGTCATCACGTATAAAATATAGTAAACATGTGATGACAGTTTATGGGAGGTTTATTGTCATTACATACAATGTCATCACAAAAATAGAGTGATGCCAACAATCAAATATGTCGTCACAAAAACGAATGACAGTTTATTGGAAGTGTCATCACTGATCCTGTTTTCATTGTAGGTCATCATGGTGGACGGTACACATCTTCATGGTAAGTATAAGAGAAATCTAATGATAACTACATCACAAGATTCCAACAATAAAATATATCCTCTAGCCTATGTTGTTGTTGACTCAGAAAACGATAATTCATGGACATGGTTTTTTGAGCAACTCCATACTGTCATCCCAAGTGCACTTGATCAAGTGTTTGTGTCAGATAGACATAAGATCATTGAAACCAACATTGAGAGGGTGTATAATACTTCAATACATGTAGCTTGCACAAGACATCTCAAAGAAAATCTAAAAACTCTTTTCAAGAACAAAGGTATACATTAATTGTTCACACACGCATCTGAAAGCTGTACGAAGACAGATTTTCAACACTACTTTGACAAAATTTCTCAAATGAATTCAAATATGAGGGATTGCCTTATACGAGAAAAGCTAGAGATGTGGGCACGATCATATTGTCCAAGTAATGACAAAATCTATTCCATAATGATGACACTTTTATTTATACTGATGACACTTGTACAATGTAAAAAGTGTCATCAATTTATACTAATGCATAGATGAAAGATTCAACATTATGAATTTTTTTAATGATTGTGGATGTAGGTGAAAGATACGACATTATGACAACAAACAACTCAGAAAGTATAAACTCGACGTTGAAAGAAGCTTGATCATACCAACTTGTGGCTCTGTTGGAGCACATTAGAGATATGCCATCAAGATGGTTTTATAAACGCAAAAACCTCATTGAAAAGAACAAAAATCAATTGCCTCCTCATGTACGGAAAGTGGTAGAGGAAAGATATAAGGAGTCAATGAGATACGAAGTAAATATGTTGAATACAGTGCAAAGTGAGGTTGTAGGGGGGAATTTACGGGTGTAGTTGGTCTATCACAAAAGACTTGCAGCTGAAGAGTATTTGATTTGGATCACATTCCATGTGCACATGAAATTTCTGTCATACAAAAGGTTAAGGGTAATGTTACTGAATTTGTAAGCAGGTATTACCGATATTCTACTAGGGCAAAGTCATACCAAGACACTATATTTCTGGTTCCTATGAGATCAGAATGGGTTGTCCCTGAGCATAGCTTGTTATCCACCATTCATGAAGAGAAAAACTGGGAGGCCAGAGAAGCGAAGATTTCTTTCTGAAGTGGAGATTAGAAGAAGTATCATCAAGAAGAAAAGGAAGTCCATCAAGTGTGGTGAATGTGAGGATACAAGACACAACAAGATATCATGCAAGTTCAAATAATCAAGTAGTAAGAATACTACAATGCAAGTGGATTAGGGTAAATTATCATCAATAATGTCATCAAAAACTGGGTTTTTGTCACTGCATGATAGAGAACACATTAATACATTGATTGACTGCTGAAATGTGTTTTATTTGAATTCATCACAAAGAATATTGTTACTATAGAATGTTATATAGAATGTCATCACACAGAGTATTGTTATTTGAATGTCATCAGATCAAGGTTATTAAAATCGGGATTTTAGGATCGGATCGTAGAGTCGTAAGATTCTAACGATTAATAAAAGACTATTTTATATTCATTTCTAAACATTGTATTATGAAAAATGTACTAAATTTTGAAGTCTAAAAAATAAATTTTCAAGCATTGCTTCAAAAGGATAATTATTCTTCGAATATTAAGTCATGTACACTAAATAATATTTTAAAATCTAGATTCATGAAATTTGTAGATGAGACTTAATATTATCGCAATTAGGATTGTTTTAGTTTTTTAGCACACATGAGTAAAATCCTATGATTTTAAACTAGTAATATATGAGGAATGCACATATATATATAGAGTGATTTTAATCATGCAAAAGATAAAACAAATAGAATAATCGGGCTTTCAAATAGGCGTTAGTGTATCATCATAGTTCAACGTTAGGATCGTACATGGATCGTAAAATCGTAAGATCCTACTGATATTATGAGATCCAGTAAGATCCACAATAGATTTTGACACGAATAGATTCTAATGATAGATCCGGATCAAAGATCAATGCTGGATCGTTAAATCGTAAGATTTTACGATCCGGATCTAGTTTTTAATAACCATGCATCAGATTTTAATTGGCAAACTACCATTTCAAATTAACTGTCATCACATGAAAAATACTTTCATCATATATTTTATTTGAATGGGTGGATGATAATTAAACTAACATATTGTCATCAAAGACACTAACTAAACAAAAGCATATTTTGTCACAAAGAAGTTGTCATCATCATCACACAATCTGTAATCAAAATAAACTGTCATCACATAAGAATCTGTCATAACAAAGAAAGGCCGGAAATTCCTAAACTAAACTTAGGTATAAGATCTATGTCACTAGAATTAAAATTCTTCCTTGCTGTCTTCTTAGAGATCTCTTTCTTTTCTAAATCATCAAGCATCCTTAAACCTTCATCCCAACATACATATTTGTGATGACAATGCCACATACTTGTCATTAGGTTTCATTCGTTCTTCAAGGTGGTCCGTGAAGACCTGCATGAATCAAAACAATATAAAACGTGTCATTACAATGAGAGAGAAGACATGGTATAAATATAGTGGCATCATATATATACTGTCATCACAAAGATGTAATCACACAATATGTTAAACAGAAAATATTGTCATCAGTGTCATCACATAATCTGTCATCATATAATCTGTCATCACAGAAAAGATAGTGTCATCATATAAGCTGTCATCACATAAAACATAGTGTCATCATAAGAGTTGTCATCACATAATCTGTCATCATATAAGCTATCATCGGAGAATACGTCAAAAAAAATTAGAGTCATCATAGAAACATACAACACTATTTACATAGTAGTCTAGAACTCATTGTTTATGACGAGCGTCGTTTAGCCCTGTCAAAATAATAAACCTAACCAACTACTCTACCTTAGTAAAGTGGTAAGAAATGCTCTATCCCACAGGGAGTCTGAAATCAATTCTTGTGCAATTAATCTAATTAACTTAAAGGTAACCAAAAGGGGGAAATGATGTAAACTAAACTAAACTAACAAATTAGGAAAATAAATAAAACACTTTATTCAATAGATATTCACACAACAGAATGATTGGTTGATCACTGACTTCTTAATTCTATTCGGGTTCAGTCTCCAATTTATATATTATGGTTGTCATAATTCCTATTCTTATATAGTTAATAGTCCAACTAGTCCTATTAACCCTTACCTAACTACAACCTTGAAACTATCAAGATTTAATAATTAAGCAGCAATGAACTCAGGAATAGATAGGAACATGCAGTACCATTGGCTCAAGGCCGATATTTTATCACATCATCAAATCTACACACTATTACAATCCCAAATAGGTCATGCATTGATTCGCTACCAAACGATAGGACTCTCCAACTCGGACAAGTCAAACCTAGCAGTATGAAAGGATCTAAACAACCTAGGTAGATAAGCTAGATAAATCAATCACATTCAATGGCAATATAGATCAAGAGAGATGAAACAACTCAATAATATATCATAAAATAAGGAGACTGCTCGCTCCTCATTCTACGTAAACCTAAACTAATAAAAATGAATGAATAATAATCGATTGGATGGAGGCAAAGCTCTCAACTACTCTTTATAAAAGCTAGAAATCCTAGAAATAACTCCTACAAAGCCCAGTCCAAAGCTCCCTCCAAAACTAGGTAAAAGGCCCGAAGAAATATCGAACAAAGGATTTGGGCTCGACACCAGCCTAGATGGGCGCGGGCGCACCAATGTGGGTGCGGTCGCGCCCACATGCAGACCCCTTGACGTGGTCTCGCTACCTATGGCGCGGTCGCGCGCTAGGCTAGTGTCCTTGGGTGCAGCTGCGTCCTTTTGCGTGAGCGTTCGTGCTTCGTCCTTTGGCCATCTTCTCTTCATTCCTCTCTCAAATGCTTGTAATCCTCGTGATTAACAACTTTGCTCCGCGAGGTCTGGATTACGGTAATATGCTCCAAATAATGGCCAATATGCCTATAAATGATGCTAACAACCACTTGTTACGCCATACTGGATGTCGCCAATCACACACCCACACTTAAACCTTGTTCTCTTCTGGTAAGCTGTAGATAACTACTTGGCAATCTCAGCGAGTATGGAAAGCTTGACTGATGTGGTCGTCGAATCAGCACTTTAGCTCCTGGTACCTACAATCATCAAAGCAAGAGAGTAGACTCCGACTCTACTAGAAATCTTCAACAACAACACTCAATAAGACTCTATACTAACCCAACAATGGCATCAATCATTCCCCAAATTTGAACTATGCTTATTCTACGCAAATGCACTAATCATGAATCTCTAAACTATGCAAAAGATGTCTCTATCCAAGTAAGGTATGAAGGATGATAATGCAAGATCAAACAAACGACAAATCCTTTCCTTAACATGATTATATGATAAGAATCCATGAGCTCCAATTCAATCGAAAGCATACAACACACCATGACTCAGCTCAAGTACTACCACATATAACCTTTTTATTGCTTCTATTCATCCTATTCATGTATTTTTCACTTTATAACCACTTATTAGGTATGGGACCCGTTTGTCTTACGGTCTGGGTCAACTAATGAGACTCTTTACTTGCTTAGTCACGGAGGGTTGAATCCGGAGTGATCTTTCACACCATGAAGATTGCATGCTCTTCCGATTTACTTACTAGAAGTTCACTACCTTATACTTTCTTTTTATGCATTTTGTATTGAAAGAGGATGGAAGAAAAATATTTTGCCAACATGATAGAACAAGAGATGATATGGTAAAAGTTCAATCTTAGTGTTGGTCCTAATGCATCCTAATCATAATCCACATGCTGAAGTCAAAGTCCTCAATTTGATCAATCATATCATCATCACACATAATTATAATATCAATATCTAAAACATAGTAGACAGATTCAAAGTCAATGCACTATTTTAGAAGTCCATAAAGCATCAAATAGGGGGAAAACATGAATACCCGACTCTAAAAATTCAAAAGTTGACTCAAAAATTTCAAAACTGACTCTAAAATTCAAAACTAACTAGGATAGATGATAATTCCCCTCCCTCACACTTAAACTACACAATGTCTTCATTGTGAAATAAAGAACAAAGCTAAACAAAGGCGGATTTGAAAAAATAGCTCTTTTGACTGGTTGCCACCCAAGCAGCGCCTTTGGTTTGAGTCATAGGCGGCGCGGTCATGCCATTCCTCAGAGACATAGGTGCGGTCGTGCATCTTCAGGGCGCGGGTGTGCGACTCTGCATGGAATGAATCTTGCTCGTTCTCCTCGGCCTATGTGTGTGCGTCGCCTGGTCCTTCAACCTCGATCTCCTCCTTATCACTCTGCATCTCATCTGAGCTTTTATCGCTACTTATTGTAATAGCGTTGATACTGGTAGTGCCCGGGTCAGCTGTGGTCTGAGGCTGCAGTGCATCGGCCTGATTTTTCTTTAGGGTGGGCATGGCCTGCATCATGCGCTCAATCTGCTTGTCCACGTACTTAGAGGTCTCCTGCGCTTGTTCGGCCATTCTCTGGGTTCTTTCTTTGCACACCCGGGCGCTAGTTGTGAGGCTCTCAATCAGGACAGTCATCAAGGTCCGAGTACGGACTAGACTGAGGTTTCCACCACTGTTTCTCAGGTTTGGGATATTCTCTATACCTTGGGTAGTAGTTATACTGTTGTTTATCATACCAAGGGCGTGGATTTCCATATCCCCCAAAAGTAGTGGCCTTGTCCGCTTCATTTTGTTGAACCTTAGCCAACCTCCCCTTCAATTCAGCCAATTTCTCTCCCATCTCCCCACAATCTCTTATCACATCTCATGCAAACTCATCAGGGACACTCATCAGTAGCACATGTGCCGACCGTACAACGACCAACACCAAATTTATTCAAATAAAAAACACAAGTATAGATCTCCGACAACGATGCCGAATTTGACGAGCATCGTTTAGCCCTGTCAAAATAATAAACCTAACCAACTACTCTACCTTAGTAAAGTGGTAAGAAAGGGTCAAGCCCACAGGGAGCCTGGTATCAACACTTGTGTAATTAATCTAATTAACTTAAAGGTAACCAAAAGGGGGGAAATGGTGTAAACTAAACTAACAAATTAGAAGAAAAAAATATATGAGAAAACACTTTATTCAACAGATATTCACACAACGGAATGATTGGTTGATCATTGACTTCTTAATTCTATTCGGGTTCATTCTCCAATTTATATATTATAGTTATCCAAATCCCTATTCTTATATAGTTAATAGTCCAACTAGTCCTATTAACCCTTACCTAACTACAATCCTGAAAGTATCAAGATTTAATAATTAAGAAGCAATGAACTCAAGAATAGATAGGAACATGCAGTACCATTGGCTCAAGGATGATATTTAACACATCATCAAATCTCCACACAATCTTCAACTTGGACAAGTCAAACCTACCAGTATGAAAGGATCTAAACAACCTAGGTAGCTAAGCTAGATAGATAAATCACATTAAATGGCAATATAGAGCAAGAGAGATTAACAACTCAATAATATATCATAAAACCAAGATAGAAGTGACAGGCGTTAAACGGTCGTTGGCCCTATCAAAGATAACCCAACTAAAGTATCCACTAGTGAAGTGGTAAGTCGGAGTCGAGTCCCAAGGGAGCCACAACGATAGCTTAATTCAATTTGTGTTACCAAATAGTAACTAGGATTTTTTTTTTGGTTTGTAAACTAACTACAACAATAGTAAAAGCGAATGTTGGATTTTTGTAAACTATAACAATGGAAAGCTCACTCTTTTAGCATCAGCGCATTATTCTTATGGAAAGTTGATCATCGAATTCTATAAAGTTATGTTCTTTAAATAAATAATCTAGTTGTCCTACTCTTTGTTCGTAAATAGAAACTAGTCCAAATAGTCTTAGAAACCCTTGTTGTATGCAATAACCAAAGAAATCCTAAGGTTCAACTACTCAACAACATAAAGATCAAATATATGTAGGCCTATGCAATACCATTGACAAATCACCGATACTCGACACAGGTTTATAATCTATACAAAATAAGCACTCGCAAATAGTCTGTGCTAATGCTGATTGCTACCTAAAAGACAAGACTTTTCAAATCGAATTATCAAGCCTAGCAATATGAATGAATAATAATCAACCTAGTTTGCAACCTAGATAAAATCAATATCAATCAATGACAATAATTACAATAGAATATAAAACAATGTTGAAATTATTATTAGAACATAAACAAAAGAATTCTCACAAACAATTCCTAGAATAATGGCTTCAACCTAAGAGTGAACTAATAGGAACTTAGCCAGACATAGCCAAGAGAAAGCTATACATAATTATGGATGAACTAACCAGGGATGAAGGTAGAAGATGGCACAAAGGTGGGAGCTTTCTTCTTGGCTGCTGAATCTCTAAGAACTAATTTGTGAAAGTGGCAAAAAGATAATCCTAACCTAAAAACTAAAGGTTTATATAGTATCTAACCTAGAAGATAGAAAATAACTGAAAATAAAAGATAAAATCTGAAAAACAAATAGATTCCCGGGCTTGGATCTGCAATTGGGCCGGGTCCGTTGCCGAGTCGTGATCGAGACTTTATAGTCTCGACCGAGACTTTTTCCTAGTCACTCAGAAATGGCACCAGACTCGATTGCTACCTCCAAGTCGCGATCGCTACTTTCATGTCGAGGCAAAGTCTTGATCGAGACATTATAGTCTCGGTCGATACATCTATGTCGAGGGCAAATCTCGATCGAGACATTATAGTCTTGGTCGAGACATCTTCTTCGTAGCTCTTCTTCGTCTTGAAACCTTCTCTCGGAGGGGTCTTCGGTCTTCTATTAGCTTCCGAGGCAGCTCGGCTTCGCCTCTCAGCTTCTCCATGGGTGTAGGTGTGGTCGTCTTCTCTCTAGCTCCGTCCCAAATGCACTAGAGATGAGTACAAATAGGATCTCCATAATACAAACCACAAAATAACGCTTAAGAGCATCCCGCAAATCTATAAGTGAACAATCATACCAGATTCCGGGAATACCACTCAATAAGCACCTAAACACCACTAATCCTAACCTAATAATCGCTAGTTACACCATATAATAAGCTCCTATCAAACCTACCTACACTTAAACCTTGCTCGTCCTCGAGTAAGCAAAATAAAACTCACTCCTCCTAAAAGCACAAAGGTCTATAGTAAGTGTAGAGAAAGCCTGCTAGCGACTATACTCCAAACTCCAAGTGTAAATAAGCACTAACCTACTCCGATCTATCTCCTTATGTCTCCGAGATGTCCTACCCAAAACCCTCCTTTTTGTCCACCTTCATATGTCACCACTCCAATACAATAGTAATAATCGAACCAAGTGGTGTGCTTTTAAGCACATGTGGAACCCTAATCTCCTCTAAGGGTAAGGGTACATAAATATGACATAATAAGGATAAAATCGAGTCTCCCACTCGCTTATACACTTCTTATTCCTCTTCTTCGAGCAATGTCCTAAACCACTAGATAATATGATCAATCCACATATCACAACCACCAATCCTAATTTAAAAATTCTGCATAGTACAACCACAACAATATGCATCAAACTCCAAGAAATAGAAATCTAATCCTAGGATCTAACACAACCGCTGATAATATGTAGCAAAACTAATAAACTAATGGAATGGTAAGCATGCAAAGTGTGGATATTAATAAGCTCATAAATAGAGAGATAAAAGGCTAAAACTAACTCCTTATCACTCCTTGGTGAATCCTAGAACCCGAGACATCCTTCAACTCCCTTCTTATGTCTCATGCGCCATTAGATATGCAATCAAATAAATAATCACAAAACAAGTAAATCCGGAGCCCTTTCGGGATTTCACCAAATTCTAAGTGGTAGGATCTTTTTTCTATTCTATTATTTTTTTCACGCACCAACCTTTTCCTTTTTATCCATTTTTGCTTGCCTGGTTTTTATTCTTTTATTTTTTTCATATCTTTTTCGATTTATTCGTTTCTAATTATATTTTTTTTTAACAGATGCAATTGTTCAAGATGCAAACATAAGTTTGTACAGACATGATCCAAAAACAACACAAATAGTTCAGCATAGACTCTAAAAATATAAAGAAAGCAAGAAAAATAGCAAAACAGAATAAACTCCTCCTCGGTACGGTAACTCCTCTCCCCACACTTGAACAGCGCATTGTCCTCAATGCAGCAAAAGAGGACCTCATAAAAATAGGGAAGAGGGGGAATTACCGCAATCACTCCTCAGCGTCGACCCCCTGGTCGCGGTCGAGACTTTTTTTTCACTTATGTTTTCGCAAAGTGAGTTACCGTCGTCTCGGTCGAGACATTTATAGTCGCAGTCAAGACTTCTTCTCGGGGGAGAATTCTCAATAGAGACCCTGTAGTCGCGATCGCGACTTGAGTGATTTTGGGAGATTGTGTCTGTTTTACTCCTCCAATAGCTTCCTTCCTGCTGACTCCTTAGACTTTCTAATGGAAATAACAAAAACAAAACAAACAAATGGGATTAAGGTTAGTAGGAATCCCCTCGGGTTGCCTCCCGATCAGCGCCTTATTTAACGTCGCGGCACGACGTACGATCATTCATTCATTTCTTTTCCAATCCTTTACGGATCGCATCGTCTAGCAATAATTTCTTAAACCATGGATGGAAAGGTTTGAACCTTAGACCATTTTCCTCCTTCACTACCCATACTTGCTTGGGCTTCTTCTCCTTTTTGTTCTCCCCACTCTTATTTTTGGCTTTACCTTTCGCCTTTGCTTTTGCTTTCTTGGGGACCTGCACAACAGCTTTAGCAGGTTTCTTTTCCTGTTTAGTTAGCGAGGTGGGGCCACTTCCCAAAAAAGCATTAGAGTCTAGCTCGGAAATTTTAATAACATCATTTATGCAGAATACTGAGTTATCATCTAGGGGTTGGGTCTTACTCCCAAATATATTAAAGTTGACAACTTCCCCATTAAATTCGAGCGTAAGCGCCCCGGTATCTAGATCTAGCTTAGTCTTAGATGTCCGCATAAACGGTCTACCTAGAAGGACAGGTTTAGCATGCGTCTCATGTTTATCATCTAGCACATAGAAATCCGCAGGAAAATTAAGGTTTTCTACTTTAACCAACACATCTTCGACCAACCCTCTCGGGTAGATTGTAGATCTGTCGGCTAGTTGCAAAACAATCCCTGTTTTACTCATGCGCCCTAGACTTAATGATTCATAAACCGAGTAAGGTAAGACATTGATAGAAGCTCCTAAGTCCAACATATCCCTGTCTATCCTAGTTTTACCTATGGTACACGGAATACTTACCATACCTGGGTCCGCGCGCTTAGTAGCCATCTTCGGCTGGATGGCTGTAGAGACCCTTCCGCTTACCTGTACCTTCTGCCTCCCATGCAGCTTCTCATTTGCTTTCAGAGTGCACATCTCTTTCAATCGTGTAGCGAAACGGGGCACCTTCTTGACAAGTTGGAGTAGATAGCTATTCCCCTGGCATTTCCCGAACCTCTTGAGGATCTCATTGTCATCCCGAACGTCATCCTCAGGAAGTCGCGGTCGAGAGTCAATGTCGCGGTCGAGACTTTTTTCGGAAAATTTTTCGAAGTCTGGATCACCGCCATCTCGATCGAGACTTTGGAGTCGCGATCGAGATTTCTTCTCGGGGGTAATGTCGCGGTTGAGAGTTTCTGATTGCGATCGCGAGTTCTTCTCGGGGCTTAAGTCTCGGTCGAGACTTTCTTGTCTCGGTCGAGACTTTCTTGTCTCGGTCGAGACTTTCTTGTCTCGGTCGAGACATCTCCGCATTCTCTTCCTCCTCGTCTTTTTCAGGGCCCTTTTCCTCTCCTAGAGTTGAGATTACACTTACATTCTCTCGCGGTGCTGCTACGGCCTGAGATGGTAACTCTCCCGAGCCTTGCTGTTGAAGATTGTTGACCGCCTCCGCTATTTGAGCCGCCTGCTTTTCTAAGCTCCTTATGCTCGACTCCGTCGTTTGGACATGGGCTGTAAAGTGCTTGGACAAGGATTCGAGCATCTCCCTCAGCGATGGTTCGTCGGTTTTTGGTGGGTATGGCGCACGATATTGATTGTTGTATTGGTACGGCCTGTTCTGCGCCCCAAACGAATCTCCCCATCGAAATCCGGGATGATCGTTGCCTCTCGGATTGTAGTTGTTCTCTCGCTGGTTGTAATTGTTGTTGTTGTTATCATAGCAAGGTCGGGTCGGCCCGAAACCTCCTACGGTTTGTACTTCAGCGATTGTCTGGTCCTGGAGCTGCGGACACATGTCGGTAGGATGAGTCTCGTCCGCACAAATACCACATACTCTCGCAGGCTTCGCATTTCCGGCGGCGAGATTCTTGATCATGCTCTTTAGCTCCGCTATTTCGCTTTTCCACTCAGGCTCTCCGGAGCTCATAGGATTAGCTCCTTTCCTCGTGTACGTCCTCCCGAAGCTTCTTGTTCCTTCCGCGATCTCGTTCAATCGTGCTCTAGCTTCGGCAGGAGTCAAATTCAACACACTCCCATTACACGCAACGTCTACTAATCTCCTCTCATTGTCTAGCAACCCATTATAGATGTGGTTCACCAAGTCCTTCTCCTCAAACCCGTGAAACGGGCAGCTCGCACAAAGTCTCGTGAACCTTTCAACATAATCATACATCGTCTCAGCGTCCTGCTGTTCCACCATAGCTATCGCTCTTTTCAATGCAACCGCCTTCTTGGACGGGAAATACTTGTTGAGGAAGGCTTTGTGAAGCTTCTCCCATGTGTCGATACTCCCGGTGGGCAGCAAGTAATACCACTGGCGCGCGGTATCTTTCAGCGTGAGACCGAAATCTCTCATCTTGATTTGCTCATCTGTGACATTACTCGGCTTGTTGCAGCTGCAGATGTCGTGGAACTCACTAAGATGCATGATCCGGTCCTCCCCAACCAAGCCATGAAATTTCGGTAGCAAATTGATGAATCCGGTCTTTAGTTCGAACGTGACGCCGTCGTTCAGGGCAGGCAGCGTCACTCCTAGATGTTGTTGCGTCAGATCAGGGTCTGTAAGCTCTCGCAACGTTCTGGCCGCCATTGATTCGATTACTAGATTCTGCAGGGATTGTCGTAGATTGCGTAGATGCGTCCGCTCTATCTCTGGAATAAAATCAAGCAAATCTGAATTAGTGGCTCGAGTGTGGACCATAAGATAGGTCCACACCAAGATAACACAAAGAGAAACAAACTATAACAGTTGGCTCCCCGGCAACGGCGCAAAAATTTGACAGGCGTTAAACGGTCGTTGGCCCTATCAAAGATAATCCAACTAAAGTATCCACTGGTGAAGTGGTAAGTCGGAGTCGAGTCCCAAGGGAGCCACAATGATAGCTTAATTCAATTTGTGTTACCAAATAGTAACTGGATTTTTTTTTTGGTTTGTAAATTAACTACATCAATAGTAAAAGCGAATGTTGGATTTTTGTAAACTATAACGATGGAAAGCTCACTCTTTTAGCATCAGCGCATTATTCTTATGGAAAGTTGATCATCGAATTATATAAAACTTATGTTCTTTAAATAAATAATCTAGTTGTCCTACTCTTTATTCGTAAATAGCAACTAGTCCAGATAGTCCTAGAAACCCTTGTTGTATGCAATAACTAAAGAAATCCTAAGGTTCAACTACTCAACAGCATAAAGATCAAAGATATGTAGGCCTATGCAATACCATTGGCAAATCAACGATACTCGACAAAGGTTTATAATCTATACAAAATAAGCACTCACAAATAGTCTATGCTAATTCTGATTGCTACCTAAAAGACAAGACTTTTCAAATCGAATTATCAAGCCTAGCAATATGAATGAATAATAATCAACCTAGTTTGCAACCTAGATAAAATCAATATCAATCAATGAAAATAATCACAAGAGAATATAAAACAATGCTGAAATTATTATTAGAACATAAAGAAAAGAATTCTCACAAACAATTCCTAGAATAATGGCTTCAACCTAAGAGTGAACTAATAGGAACTTAGCCAGACATAGCCAAGAGAAAGCTATACATAATTATGGATGAACTAACCAGGGATGAAGATAGAAGATGGCATAAAGGTGGGAGCTTTCTTCTTACCTGCTGAATCTCTAAGAACTAATTTGTGAAAGTGGCAAAAAGATAATCCTAACCTAAAAACTAAAGGTTTATATAGTATCTAACCTAGAAGATAGAAAATAACTGAAAATAAAAGATAAAATCTGAAAAACAAATAGATTCCCGGGCTTGGATCTGCAAATGGGCCGGGTCCGTCGCCGAGTAGCGATCGAGGCTTTATAGTCTTGACCGAGACTTTTTCCCAGTCACTCAGAAATGGCACCAGACTCGATCGCTACCTCCAAGTCGCGATTGCTACTTTCATGTTGAGTCAAAGTATCGATCGAGACATTGTAGTCTCGGTCGAGACATCTATGTCGAGGGAAAATCTCGATCGAGACATCTTCTTCGTAGCTCTTCTTCGTCTTGAAACCTTCTCTCGGACTGGTCTTCGGTCTTCTATAAGCTTCTGAGGCTGCTCGGCTTCGCCTCTCAGCTTCTCCATGGGTGTAGGTGTGGTCGTCTTCTCTCTAGCTCCGTCCCAAATGTACTAGAGGTGAGTACAAATAGGATCTCCATAATACAAACCACAAAATAACGCTTAAGAGCATCCCGCAAATCTATAAGTGAACAATCATACCAGATTCCGGGAATACCACTCAGTAAGCACCTAAACACCACTAATCCTAAGCTAATAGTCGCTAGTTACACCATATAATAAGCTCCTATCAAGAAGTCTTATAACCAATCATCCGCAGGCTTCAACCTGGTGAACAAAGCAAGGAGACTACTCACTCCCCATTCTGTGTAAACCTAAACTAATGAAAATAAATGAATAATAATCGATGGGATGGAGGCAAAGCTCTCAACCCTCTTTATAAAAGTTAGAAACCCTAGAAACAACTCCTAAAAATCCCAACCCGAAGCGCCCTCCGAAACTAGGTAAAAGGCCCGAAGAAATCTCGCATAAAGGATTTGTACTCGGCACCATCCCAGATTGGCACGGGCGCGCCAATGTGGGAGCGATCGCGCCCACATGCAGACCCCTTGGCGTGGTTGCTCCCTAGGTCAGTGTCCTTGGATGCGGCTGCGTCCTTTTGCGTGCGCGTTCGTGCTTCGTCCTTTGGCCATATTCTCTTCGTTCCTCACTTGAATGCTCATAATCCTCGTGATTAACAACTTTGCTCTGCGAGGTCCGAACTACGGTAATATGCTCCAAATAATGGTCAATACACCTATAAATGATTCTAACGACCACTTGTTAAGTCATACTAGATGTCTCCAATCAGTTTACCATGAGAACCCTACAATGTCATCATAAAATAGTTACAATAAGATCATCTAGTCAATGTGTAAAAGGTCCCACACCCAATCTCGCTTGAACACATCAATTTTCATTTTTTCTCTATGAGATTTCTGATGATCTGCATCTAAATCCTTCAAACATCTATCGAAAGCAGCATGCTCCAATTACTTGATTGTTAAAATCTCACAGTTACCCCTAAAATAACTATATGAAAAAATAAGTTAGTATTACTATGTTATGTGAAATTTCATACATGCTTGAAAAAAATGTAAAATTTACCCTTGTTCGTCTTATGGTAGACTATGGTCTCTAACGACGGTGAAACTCCATTAAAACTTCCAAGATGACCAAACCTTTGCGACCTCTTCAAAATAAATGGAAGAAATTTACAAAGGGGTTGAAGTAGTTCTTCCATTTCAGCATCAGTGTACAACCCAAGCAAACAGTCCATCACTCTTATTCTAGACTAAATCAAGTCAATTTCTAAACCAACAAAGTGCAAATTTCCAATCAAAATGGGTGAGTAAATAGTAGTCACATCATAGTACCACGACTTTCCAAACAATTCATGACGTTTGCCGTGAAAATACGAATAGAAGGTCTTTGGGATACGTTCCCCATTTATGTAACTATCTACAATCGATGCATTATGAAACTTGTACCACATCCAATCTACAAAAGCAATTCTTTAACTTGTCAGGCTCATCATGGACTCTCTTATGCATGTAGGCCAAAGCTTCTCTCATATGATGTCATCATGCAGTAAAACCAGTGTCATCGCAGTACTAAAATTGTCATTACAAGAAAAAGGTTTCATCACATAGAGTATAACCGTGTAGGCATATTCATCAAGTACTAAGCGTCATCACTAAATTGTCATCATATTATACACTGTCATAACAAATAATCTGTCATCGTTTGCTTAAACAGTCAACACATAGCATAAGTGTCACCACACTCTTAAACTGTCATCACATAGCATAGGTGCCATCACATAGCATAAGTTTCATCACACTATTAAACTGTCATCACATAGCTAAATTGTCATCACATAGTTTAAGTGTCATCACACTATTAACTTGTCATCACATAGCATAGATGTTATCACATAGCATAAGTGTCATCACATAGCATATGTGTCATCACATAGCATAAGTGTCATCATACATTATATAAGTGTCATCACAATATTAAACTGTTATCACATAACATAAGTGTCATTATAAACTAATCTATCATCATATAATTAAACTGTCATCATATTCTAAAGTGTCATCATATTATTAACAGTTGTCCATCACATTGTAGAACAGTTATAAAAAGAACACTTACATCATCACTGAGCCAAGATGTGACTGGAAAAAGTAATTTGAAGAAGTCATTGTCAATATGTGATTCAAATCCCATTGTCTTTGCATTTTCATTACTGAACCCACAAACATATAGAGAAATTAAAAATTGGAAAGTGTTAATGGAAATTGTAATATAAAAAGAGTTAAAATTACTTACGTCTCATTGTACCATTTATAGAATCCACTACGGTCTTTTGTATCATAAAAGGAATAACGAGGTTTATTGGGAATCCTCTTCTTCTTTTTGGTTGTATAACACATTCAACACCTTCAACATTAGGATTAGACTTGTTTACTCTTGATGACCTCCTTAGCTCTGGATTAGAAGCAACATCCTTCCCTTTCTATTTGAAACAAAACTTCAACTTCACTTTCTCTTGGGCCATAGGGGCAACATTCTTCTTTTCTTCAAGAACTAGATTTGCATCATTTCCCTCATCTTCAATCTTCTTTTCTTCCCTCAGCAATATCCTTTTCTTCCATAATCAGATTTCCTCATAAATTACGTCACCAACAATTTCCTCATGAATTGGCTCAACAACATCCTTTTCTTCCTCATGAATAAATTCAACAACAACTTTTTCATCATCTTCAAAACAAACATGCTGCACTGAACCAAAAAGGTGCCCATGTTCAGTCATTTGAGAAACAATCAACCATTATACCTTCTACAACATCGTCATCATCTACTTTGGCACAAACAAGATTAACATAATATGGGTCTTGAGAATCAATATCATCAAAATATTGGTACTGTGGGTTTTGATGAGTTAAGAATTGAGATAAAAGAGAGTGTAACAAGATATATGCGTGAATGTTACACTTATTCTATATTCAATGAACAAAAGCTATTAAGCTAGTATCCAAAGAATAGCTATCAACAAAGCGAGTAAATATAGAAGTGATTCGCTTGTTGAAAACTTTTATAGAGTAGATTAAATCGACTAGTTCTTTATAGAAGAGTAGCTCGATTGACTAGCTTTAGTGTTTAAGATATGTGGAAGTTAAAAACAGTTAAAAGCGAGTCTGATTCCCTCTAGTAAGCACAGGGCACGACAAAGCGAGTGTGCTATAAGTGCAAAATAAAGAGGGAAAGCCATAATATGAACTTTAGATGATTAAATGGAACGTTCAGCTCAATATGAACAGAGAGACTTGGTAAGGTGAGAACCCTTGGCAATAATACATGTACGGGATGAAAATCACCTATATATTGATTATAATGAACAGAGGATTACAAGACCTTATACCACTCCACTCACTTCAATCACATTCAGCTCACAACAAGGATTATTTCTATCAAGTTGTATAGATGACACTTGCTCCCTCAGAGATTACCAGCTTGCCCCAAACACTCAACCTTACTAACTTCTCAGCTTTCAGTCTTGTTGCATCCCTTCAAGACACTCAACGTACTAACTCCCAAGCTTTCCTGATCATGTTGTGTTTGTGCTAGCTAGACTTTATGTCCCTCGTGAGGTTCCTCAAGCTCGTGCATAAGTAAACAACTATTACAACTATTTATAGAAATCCTAAACTTATTCCCCAAGTTAGAGAACTCTATACAATATTGTAACAAAGGAGATTGCCACCTTGGCAATCCGTGTGACTACTCAACTAGACAGCTCCTCCACAGATTCTCCTTTTTCTTGAGCAACAAACTTGTAACTAACTCTACCACGCTGGCAATCCACACTCCTCACTCTTCATAGGTAGAAACACATTCGCCTATCCCGAGCTTCACGTCTTTCCCATTTCTGGCTCGAATCCTCTACACGCTGGTGTAGCATAAGCCACCTGGACATATTCTCTTCCCTTCATTTACTGTAGTGTTGAAGCACTGGATACACTAGCTAACAACGACTCTCCTCATCTCTGCACTAGTCCTTTACCTTCAACTCTCTTCACATCTTCACTTCAGAATATGGTTCTTCACTTCAGAGTTGGCTGAGACTGCCTTTGCGATACTCCTGATACTCGCAAGGCTCAAAGCTAGTCTCTAGCTTGTTCTCTTGGTCAAAGCGAGTGTCTTGGCTTCTTAAGCTATTCCTGTAACGCTTAGAAAACACAAGATAGATCACATGTAGTGTTTATCATCATCAAAACAAAAGAAGCGATTAGTCTAAGCAAGATCAAACTAACAGGTACCTGAGTGAGCATTGGATGCATGGTTTTTCTCGGTAATGACAACCTCTTCCTTTTTACCACCCTCTGCTTTCTCAACATATGGTTACTCAATAGTGACAGCCTTTGTTTGCTCGGTAATAACTGGTTCTTTTCCGCCAACTTCCTCTGATGATACTTTCACTTTAACATCTCATGAAACTTTGATTACTTCTCCTAGTTGATGGTCATTGCATTGAGGTAAGATCTCTTAAACATAACAATTACTGTCATCACTGGATTCGTCGTGTCCTACCATCTGAGATTAAATATCCTTCACATCCTTGGACATTTGTTCAAGTCGTGATGAGTTTTCGTTGACTTTGTATTGCACATCTCTCAATACTTTTTTTATTGAACTTCAAATTTTTCAACTAGTGTCAACAATGGCTTTCCCCATTTTGGAGGCGAGTCTTTGTCATATGGAAGCATCTTCTTCTCATTATGTTCAGCTCGTGGCAAAGTGATAGCTTCAGGAATTGGCTTGGTGGCTTTCACCTTCCCCATTTTTGGACGTGAATCCTTCTCAGCTAGAGGGGACATATGGGTATTTGGAATAGCATGAGGAATTGGATTGGTAGCTTTCACCTTCACCATTTTTGGACGTGGATCTTTCTCAGCTTTAGGGATCTTCTTGTCAGTAGTTTCAACTCAAGGCTTGGAGGCTTTCACCTTCCCAAGATTTCAGAAAGAGTATTCAATGGAGGGCTCTTCTTCTCCTGCCTCGGCAACTTGAGCTTCACTCGACTAAATTTCTTTGAATTAGGTTTGATACTGTCATCATCAACTGGTAAAACTACCACACAGTTGAAATGTCAGTGTACGGATAACTTATATGTTGAAATGTCAGTTGAAATCGTGTCAATAAAACAGTTTCATCACATGTCGAAATACCATCACATAAATAAACAGCTTCTATGACGATAGTGTACGGATAGATTATAAAAAGTCATCACATAAATAACCAGTGTCAACACATAAGTTGTAAGTGTCATAACATCATATACACAAACTGTCATCGTATACATGAATTGTCATAACATAAATTATAAGTGTCACCACATCAAAATATAAGGCACACAGTTGAAACTGTCATCATATGCACAAACTATCATCACATAAATTTTAAGTGTCATCACATCAAAATATAAGGCACACAGTTGAAATTGCCATCATATACATAAATTGTCGTCGTTGAATAAACAAGTGCACCACATAAATTATAAGTGTCATATTGTTGTTATTTGTAGACTTCATTTACCCTAATACTTTTTTCTTCGCAGGGGGGGGGGGGGGCTTTGCAGTGACAAGGTTGTCCATCTCTGCATCTTCTTTACTTTTATAAACAACTATATCTAAAGCATTTTCATTTCTTCTCCTTTCAACATATTGATCAAAAACTATGTCGTAAACCTCATCATTAAATTTCAGATTGACTAAATCACCAATGTTGGGGTAAAAAGGAATAACAGAATGCTGAAAACACAAAAAACATAGACAAGGAAACTGTTAGAGCATTAAAAAAATGTTTAAAATTAATTGTTTAAAATTAAAAAGCTATCATTGCATCTATCCATCATGTCAATACTAAAACTGGCATCGGATAATAAACTATCATCACATACCAAAACGGTCATCACATTCTAAAAATTTCATCAAACTACTAAATCATTATCACATACAAAATTAAGTGTTTGCAAGGTTAAGTATTTGTCATAAATACAATAGGAGAATTCATATATAGATGTAGAAAACTGTTAAGAAGTTTAATCTATCATCCCAAAAAAAAGAAACTTACAAAGCTTTGTTGTTTCATAACACCCTCAATTTAACATTTTGTGGACAACTTTGACTTCCCTGAGATTGACCACCGTATGCAATAGGGGACAAATTTTGGATTGACTTTAACACCCAACAAATAAATAACTAGACATTAAACAAATATAAATATGAAGTTAAAATACCTGAAAAACCTATGGACAACCATATAAATTATAGCCATATTGACTACCATCGACTGGAATATTGTGATTATATTTGTTCAGAAGCATGAGAGAATTAACTAACATATTGTAGGACATTCTCCCCCATGGATATTCTTCAAATAATTTACTATCCATTGTAGTAGAATAAAACAATGGGTCAATAATAACAGTTGGCCTCTTGCTAAAAAAAACTTTCTACCAGAAGAACTTGGGCCCACCACTTCTTCTTAGATGGGTCAGATTCGGAAACAAACAAAAAAACAAATTCGAAAATGTACAACTTTTGCCGCCAAGTTCAACTTTAATATTCATAGAAAGAGGGACATATTCTGGGGGATTTTGACAGTATAAGCCCGTAATGTCATCATATTCAACTAATGAAAAACGGTCTAACTTTTCACCAAATTTAAACCACAACTCTTTTGTTTTGGGGGTGTGGACCTCATGCATCAACATATGATGCACTATGATTGCATAGAACTTTAAACTAGAGGTCATTGTCACGATTGGACTAAGGGGGGCATCTAGTAGTGACAGATAGACATCTAAAGATAGCTTCTCCTTAACAGTATTTAGCAAGTAGGGCCTAAAATATGTATTAATCTTCCCAGGATAACGGGTGCATTCAGAAATAATATATTGTTCAAACTTACTAAAACCAACATCCATCATGTCAACACATAATAATAGAAGTGTCAACAAGGTCAATACTAAAATTGTCATCGCATAATAAACTATCATCACATATTGAAACTGTCACCACATCATAAATCTGTCCTCAAACTATTAACCATTATCACATACTAAACTAAAATTGTCACCATATTCTAAACATGTCAACACATAATTTCATCAACAAACTGCCATCACACATACTAAACTGTCATCACATGAAAATCAAAATTTACAAAATGACCAATCTTCACTGTAATCAAACAAAATGTCAAATGCATTTAATCTTAGGGATAACAATAACAAAAATGTCCAAATGCATTAACCACAAATTTGCAATTCGAAGCCAAGAACCCTAAAAAATACAAAAAACACTAAAACCTGGAAATGAACCCTAAGTATGTTGAAAATCTAAATAGAGATGATACAAAATCAGGATTGAACCGGTTCTTACCTGTTGACACCAGGAATCGCGGAATTGCGAGAGGGAGGAGGGAGACGGAGTCGCCAAATGAATAAAGGATGGAGACAAAAACGCCGGTGGGAGGAGGACACGGAAACGTCGTCGTGAGGGAGAGAGCGCGCAAGAGACGGGAGAAAGAGAGCGATGAGAGAAAGAGAGCATGGGAGAAAAGAAGACGAGAGAGAAAAGAAAGAAAATATTTATATAAGGGTTAGATTATAAAAACTAATCAATTAAGGATTAAGTATGGAATTAAATTAATAAAATAGACTAGTTACTGTAATTTTTTCAAATATAAATTCATCTAACAATCATGGAACGGAGCCTTATGATAATATAAACTTCTTAAACAATAAAAGTACACGCTCTTTTCTTGAAAACAAGAAAACATTAGGAAGACATGAAATATCTTGAGTATGCCATCCTAGAGCATCCTTACGGATGAGAGCCGCAAGTTCTAAATCGTCCTTCCAAAATCGCCTAGCTCCCAAGAGCCCAAGTTTCGCAATACGATCAACAACCTGTTTTCCTTCATGAAAGACATGAGAGAACCTAAAAGCAGGAAAATCCAACAGATTCACACAAATGTCAGAAATAATCTGGTTGATATCTCAGGGACATTGCTAAATTTCATTCAAGACGTTAATCAGGCATAAGTTATCTCCCTCAATTTCGACAATGGAGAGATTGAGCTCTCTAATTCGCTTAGTAGCTAGTCTAAGAGCCAATGATTTCGTTTGTAAGACCGAGAGGTTGGAGCCAGATGCGTTATCCATAGCAATCAAGGACCCAGAGGAGTCTTGAATGACAAACCCCATAGCCGCTTGACCATCTAAAGTAACAACACCATCAAAATTAACTTTAAGAATGTTAGATTTAGCTTTAGTCTAATGCACCATTTTGTTTTTCCACGTTTTCAAATCCCTACCAGAAGCATCATCCAAATTAATCAACTTACCATCTCTATTCAGAGACTTTGTTTTCTGCGAATTCTGTCTAAGATTCCTTATGAAATATGTTAAATCCTTTATTTTCGACTCATTAGTTGTTTGGAAAATGCATTGGTTCCTCAGCATCCAAACTGCCCACCACGTCGTAGCAAGAGTTATCACTTGTTGTGAAGTTAGTTTGGTAAAAACTTCAAGCATGATAGATCTCAAGGTTGTATTATTCGTTTGTATAATGTTTAAGATAGGAGTGATTGTTTGGTCTTGTTTATTAATATGGTTTAACGTGAAGGGACATCTAAAGAAGAGATGGACGTCATCTTCCAGGAAGCTATGACAGTTTTCGCAATTAAGTGGAATCGGAATATTTTTATGTGATAGTTTCTCTTTAGTAGGTAAACCATCATGTGCTAGCTTTCAAATAAAGTTTTTAACCTTGGGGTACGTGTCAAGTTTTCATATCCAAGAGAAATAGTCTACCTGATGAGAATTATGGTTTGTTAACAGTTCATATGTAGATTTTGTAGAGAAATTTCCATTTTTATTCGGATACCATATGAGTTTATCAGGTAGATTATTTAGTGGAAGGACAATTGATGAGATCACATCAATTCCATCTTGATTAAACGTTTGAGCGAGATTGTCCATATTCCACTTTTGATTTGTTATTAATGTGCTTACTTTACAATTAGTATTAGTATTAGTGTCAATATTTGGGAGAGCAAATTGTTCCACCTTTAGACCCGAGCCCAATTGTCCTTCCAGATACAAATGGAATTCTCATTGACAAGGCACCAAAAAAGACCTTTGAAAAAGTAAGGCCTAAGTTTAACAAGTTGCGACCATTGTCATGATTTGTTTTTCTTGGTTCCTACATAATCCACAAGGTCACAACCCTTAAGATATTTCTCGTTTACAAATATTAACCCAGATGTTTCTAGGTTCTGCAATGATGTTCCATAAGAGTTTCATTTGAAGGGCTTTATTTATTACTTCGGTTTTCCTTATATTAACGCGTCCATTAGTCTTTGGTTTACAAAGTTTGTCCCACCCAATGAAGGAGAAGTAATTATTTCCTTTGTTCCAAAAGAAAAGTCTATTAGTTTTATCAAGTTCCTCATGAATGGAAGTGGGTAGTATAAAGCTTTGCATAATATAATTTGGTTTGGTAGATAGATTAGTTGTAATGAGTATAGCTCTTCCTTCTAGAGACAAGGAGAAAGCTTTCCATTTTGTTAATTGGTTTTTAGATGACAGAATAATCTCTTTGAAAGTATCTTTATTAACTTTACCATTTATAATCGGACAACCGAGATACTTATCTAGGGAGGAGGTGATCGAGATATTAAGTATTGATGGATAGTTTGTTTTATTTGGTTCGTTGTTTTTGAGGTCGTTTGAAAGGCTGATTTGTGGATATTAACGCATTGGCCAAAGATATCACGATAATCATCAATAATTGTTCTTAGAGTCTGACAAGCTGAATGTTTAGCTTTTACAAAAATAATAATATCATCCGCAAAGAAGAGAAAAGAATTGTTATTTTATTTTTAATAATAGGAAAACCAATATTATTGTTCCCATTACTTTCAAACTGAAGCATCCTAGTAAGAACTTCAGCACAAAGAATGAATAAAAAAAGGGACAGCGGGTCACCTTGTCTTAATCCCCTCTGAGGGATGAACGCCTCAGTTGGACCGTTGTTGACAAGAACTGAAAAAGACACCGTTGTAACACATTCCTTAATCCAATTTATTACCTTGTTGTGGAACCTAAACTTATTTAGAATCGCAAACAAAAACTCCCATTCAATTTTATAAGTTTTTTTCATATCCATTTTAAACGCCAGTCATTCTTCTTTTCCTTTCCTTACTTTAAAAGAGTGGAAAATTTCGTGAAGAATTAGATATTGTCCGGCGTAGCTCTATCCAACATAAAAGTACACGCTCTAATGACTAACAGAAATAACCATAGTCTCCGACCAAAAGAAAAACAAACCATATCTTGAATAAATTACCCTTTCTTACAATATTATTTGGACGAAGGGATGTCATTTCTTACATTTGCACAGTTTAACAAGCGAATGCATTAATTTGACCCCAAAAAACACCAACCTGTTCCCAGACAGTATACCCCAATTTTCAATCTCCATCACTGTAAATCTGTGATTGTTGTATTCTCATATTCATACACAAATCAAACACTACAATCACTCTGCTTGCACAAAATTCTCAACCGGCGCGTACGCAGAACGCGCTTTTTAGCTCCCGGAAAGAATCTTCAACCGACAATTTCAGCCTCTGGAACGACACTTCATCTTCCTGACCATCAACCACTCTGTTTCTGAGCGCCCAAATCTTATCAAACAAACACGAAAGAAACAGAAACATCTCGCCTTCCTCATCCAGATCGAACGCCAGCAAACTGTTCGGAAAAAGCGACGCTTCCACCCAATTCGCCGTCTTCCACTCTCCGGTCGCCGCCCCGTCCGTACGAATCCCCCAAAATTCGTACCACAGCGCCCTCGCCACCGGACACCTGAAGAACAAATGCTCCGGAGTCTCCCCTCCGCCGCCGCAGATCGCGCAGAACCGCCGATGAGACAGCGGGAGCGCTCCGGAGAGGACGCGGCATACTAGAACCTTCAACCGGAACGGCGATTTCTGTCTCCAGAATTGGCGCCATAGTACTTTCGGCGAATTCGCTAGGGTCAGCGGTTGTTCTATCTCCGCCGAATCGACAACTATTTCGACGTCGCTTGAGGTAGCGAGTTGAACCAGAGTGGCTCGGCAAGTGGGGCAAGTGGTGTGAGCCACAAGCCAGGGATCGAGACAGGTGACGTGGAAAGCGTGTTGGCATTTTGGGATGAAACGCAGCTGTTCGTCGTCGTCAAAGGGGTTTTGACAGACGGCGCAATCGGACGGTACACAGCCGTTGGTTAGGAGTTTCAAGGCGGCGAAGTTTTCGATTCGGAGGGCGGCGATGGAGGCGGAGTCGAGGCCGGCTCCGGCGAGGTGTATCGGCGGGAGGTGGAACCAGAACGGGACTGAAAGGGAACGACGGCGACGGCGGAAGAAACGGCGGGTCCAGTGGCTGTGATTCCGTCGAGGCGGTAAGCAGAAGAAAGAACAGAGGATGAGGATGAGGAGGACGGTGATTATCCATGAGAACGGAGCTTTGAGCATGGTGATCGGAAGTTGCAGGTTTTTTTCACTTCATGGGGTTTGCCAAGCAAAAATCTTTTGGTGAGGTTTAAAAAATGATAATATTAGTTTTGTTTGGAGCCTGGCAATTGTTTTCTATTTTAGGTTATTGGTAAAACCGACCTTTACTTATACTAAAAAGTTGATAACAACATATATATATATATATATATATATATAATAAGAGATGAGTTCCGGTGAAAACATAAAAGTGTGAAGTGTGAAGCATGTTGAACTATTAAATTAGAAAATTGAGAGCTGAGATTAAAAAATGAGTTTTTTAATGAATTTACGCGGTGATATTTTTGTAATTAATGGTGAATTTTTTTTTTCGTTTTCTGGATGATTTTTTTATCTTTTTAGATGTGAACATTAACATGTTATATATGAACATTAGCGTGTTATATATGAACATTAACGTATTATATGTGTATCCGAGAAAGTTCGCACTTCACACCATAAGGACTGTTTTCACCGGATACTTATTCTATATAATAATTGGTAAGTTTATTTAAGACTGAATAAAACATAAATGATTGGTGTCGGAGTGAGTATTCGTTACACAACTTAATCGCAATAAACAACCCCGTGTCGAATACACCAACCTATTATCTTATCTACTGATTAAGGTGTTAAATGGTCCAAGCGAGACCGATATACCAATCAGAAAACAACATAAATTCAAATTCAGAGTATGCAGCAATTCTCTCTATGATAAGTGATCTAAGAACATTATCAATTTTAATATTTATTTTAAATATTATAGTCTATTTGAAATATTATTTTAATATTATAGTACTTTTATCTTATAATGGTGATATCTATTTAAAATATCACAATTAGTTTTTTATATTTTTGTTTTTTTAATCTTATTTAAAATATTAAAATTTATTTTTTAATTATAAATAGTAAGATTATGAGACCAATGCATAAGATTTGTGTAAGATTTGAGTAAAACTTGAGTAAGAATGAGTATCATGAATGTGATACTCAAATATAATTAGAGGGCTTTCTGTTGCGCAGGGAAGTTTTTCAGTGGCGTAGGGGATGCCCCCGCAAATCAAATGCGGAAGGTATTTTTGTACTAAAAATACCCTCCGTATTTAATTTGCGGAAGACACTCCCTGCGCCATTGAAAAAGTAGCTCTGCGTCATTGAAGCCCGTATAATTATCACATTAATAAAATAAAATCTTTTATATTTATTTTTAAATAAATAGGTAAGATTTTTGGAGTATATTATTATGAATGCTCTAAGTTACTAACGAAAAGTACATAACTACAACCACCCTTATAAATAAGTCCGACTATTCATCAAGAAAGGCATCGAAACTTAAAAAAAAATGAGAAAAAAAAATTATGAATTCGTTTGAAAGGAAGTTTTGAATTTGTAAAGTAATTATGTGGCCTTGTTAACATTCATGTCTTTATCTCGAATGTCTGAATCAATTATATATTTTCGTAGTTGATTTGATAAGTGATTTTGTTGGAATGATGTAGATGACCTATTAATGTTGATATATTTTATTAAGGGTATTTTTATTTGTCGCATAATTTTTTTTATAATTGTTGTATCTCGTCTCGTCACGAGTGGTTAAAATGTCGCTCGTCACAGACCATATTAAATATGCTCGTCACGTCTCAAAAGATGTCTCACTCATCACGAGGGATGTGAGGGCCGCTCTTCACGAGACGTCTATGGGCCGCTTGTGACGAGGAGCAGTTTTTGACTTATAAAAGGCAAAAACCGGTGGAACCCTCTCATTTACATTCTCCCGCCTCCATACATTCCTTATCTGCAGAGAGAGATCGGCGCCGCCTTCCCTAGCCTCGTGACGCTTCCCGGTTACTCGTGACGCCTCCGATTACTTATTTATTGATCTATATCGCTTAATCGAACTAAAAATGTAACCAAACTTTTATCATTATTGGTTGTTATATCATGAATCTTTAGATCTATAACTAGTTTCATTTGATTGTTGCAAGATTTGATAGTTATTGTTGTTATTTAGGCTAAATCTAGTGATATATTTGCATTTTATTGTAGAAATCATGAAAAATTGTAAGATGAAATTTGTGCTTTAGTAGTTTTTTAGGTTGGAAAATGTAGATTTATGGAATTAGAAGTTGAATTTATGGTTTTAGGATGAATTAAGAAGATTAGGATGATAAAAATTGTTTTATTTTTGAAAAACTATTTTTTGGGTATTGGGTTTGTAGAGGAAAGCCACCCAGCCAACCATCCAGAGAAAAGCCAGTTTCTGACTGACTCTGGGCTCGTGGCAAGCGATGATGGTGGGACTCGTGACGAGTGCTGATGCTGGGGCTCGTGACGAGTCTCTTGGTGCATGCTCGTTACGGGTCTTGCTGAATATGTTTAGTTTGTATTTTTTTAGAAGTATAAGAGGACTAGAAGTTTTTATTGTAATTGTAATTTTTGTTTTCTAAGAATAAAACTATAAATTAATTTGATATTTAAAATGCTTAAAAATAATTATTTTGGTTTATGTACTTTGAATATTTTGTTGTGTATTTAAGAGTGTGATATGATGAATTGGAAGTTGAATTAGTGTTTTTAGGATGAATTAAGAAAATTATGGAATAAAACCTTTTTTTATTAGGGTGATGAAAACTGTTTTTTTTTAAAAACTGTTTTTAAGGGATTTTATGTAGAGGAAAGCCAGCAAGCTAGAGGAAAGATATTTCCTGGCTGGGTCTGGGGCTCGTGACGATCCGTTTGATTGAGGCTCGTAATGAGGCTCCTTGTTTTTGCTCGTCACGAGGCTCTGTTGAATATGTGTAGTTTGCATGTTTAGATGATTTTGATATTATTTTAATTTTATTCACATTAAAATGGATGTTGATGATTTGATGTTTAATATGTTGTGTTTACAGGACCGATTAAAGAAAATGACAAAGAAGATGGGTACAATGCGGTCTAGATCTGAGCGACATCATAAACTAGATGCCGTTTTCATGCGGCCCGCGGAGGAGGCAGCCAGAGATAAAAGTGGAGTTGGACAGAAGAGTTGCTGAAAGAAGAAGAGGGGGTCGAACCCAATGCAGCCTTCACTTGTACAACTGAGTATGAAACTTGTTAAAAACACATTGACATCAGAAAATCGATACGAGTAGAGAAACAGTTGAGTATGAAACATATGTGATTGTGATTGTAAAAAACATACCGAAACCCAGTTCTGCTCAAGGGGTAAGTGACCAGGACGTATAATTGGGACATCTTGACCATGTACATGGTTTGGTGCCACCCGAATCGGCAAGTGTGTGTTGCTATTTCTTTTGTCGATAATAACTAACACTACAAAGAATGTAGTAGCAACAATCATCCCCATGTCCGGAATAGTAAACCACTTATAGCACCCAGAAGTCGGCCAAGTATAGTTCCTGTTAAGTTTTTTTTATCATATCTTGCTGAGTGGTGGATGCAAGAAGCATCTTGCTTTGAACCTCCCAATCAGTTTTCACCTTCCTAACCATTGCATCTCTGATTTGTCCCCAATCATCTTACTCCATCCCAAGGCCAAGAACTATAAAGCGATATCCACAGTTTCCATCAGAGATTATCTTATACCACCCTTGAATCTATTTTCCTATACACTTTGGTCAGATAGTGTGATATCTCTTGTTCACAAGAAGTCTTGGCCCCTTTGAGCATGGAGACTGGTCAGATTGCTTTGGAATTTCATTCTTTCTCAAACTGCCCTTTTGCTTGTTTGGAGATGTCTGCTACTTGTTCGCCTCTGAACTCTCCCAAGCACATGAGAGTCTTTTGTTCAGAGCACCAACTGGCCTGCCTTTATGCTTGAAGTTAGTTGGTTCATCAAGCTTCGTTTGTTCATGACACATTATCTTGTTCAAGAGTCTAATAGTCTTTAACTGATCATCCACTAACAATTTCAAACTCTTCCACAACAAATCATCCATTAACGACCGATTGACCTTCCGCTTTATTTTCTCCTCATCTATAACCTCGGGAACATCCGACATGCTCAGCGTCAACCAAAATATATGCACTGTCTCTAAAGGAAGGTCTGCCTAGTGTGAACGTATTTTCCAATCACGTGATATCAAGGGATCCCGTCCCTAGTCATGTTGGTGTATCTGCAATAACGATCGGGGTTGGATAATTGGTTGTTCTTGTATTCATCCATCTGACGGTTGAATGCCGGTGCAGAGACCTTGTAGTGCAACAAGCTAAAGATGTCTGCACCATCTATAAGACTGGATTGTGTCTCTAAACTCATATTGAGGGTACCTTTTATCTCCCGAACCTAATTTTGTAGTAACATGTGATACTCATCAAAGACAGAGGATATGTTGTCGTGTGGTCCAGACAAGTAATTTCTTCAGCACCGCATGAGCCCCTTCCACACTGTTTCATTTACAACAATAGTATAGAGCTCATACATGTATTTGTGTAATTTAAATGAATAAATAAAATGAACAAATAAAATTAATACCGGTTTGTAGTGTTCTGGCCTAGAGTGAACGCATCATCTTTCCATACAGCGAAAAGTTTGTCCTTGTATGGCTTAAGCCAACTTTGTTGTACATAGTCATGTACCTTTGGTAGGTCACGCCAGTTGTGCTTTAGTTTCTCAAGATTGTATTTGTAGTCCCATTTTGAAGTGTTGTAGAACAAGGTCTTGTACACATTTGATAACCTGATCGCTCTAGCCTTATCAGTGAACTTTCTAGCAAATAGTTTGATATACCTTTGCACATGAAGTCGAAATAGTAGGAATATGGTGTTTGGGAAGATACTATACACCGAATTCATCAAATCCGCATCCCTATCTGTCAGTATACAAGTAGGTTGTTTCTTCACTTTCAAGAACAACGTTGCAAGTTGTTCTATAGCCCATGCGTAATTGTCTATTTTCTCGTGGGTCAGGAATGCACCTGCAACGTTGTAATTCCTCCATGTTGATGTGAAACCAACAATCTCAAAGAAAGGACTATCATACATGTGGATCGTGTGATTTGAGTATCTTAATTTAACTAAAGAATGTTTCTTTTATGCAGAAAAGATTACGAACTTTGAAACAATGAATTCCAAAGCGATCTTCTTTATTGATTCTCTTGGAGTTTATGATAGCATGCATTTTAGTCTAGTTTAGGTCATGTTTATTTCGTCTTAGTAGAGTCGTTTTGCGTCTTTCTAGTCTTGTTTTATCTTATTTTTATAGTTTTCTTCGTAGAGTCGGTATGTACTCTTTTATTTGATGATTACAGGTGATTTGGAGGTGTTTTCCTTGGAGTTCATGAGTGCCATGGAATAGTGTTTGAGTCAAAGAATAAGCGAGGTGGGAACCTAAGGAAGAAGGGCTCAAGGAAGGACGAGAACGAACCATGACAGAGCTGCGTTGATGAGGGGAAACAGAGGGATACTCGGCCGAGTATCCGCCCGAGTATCCATGAAAGGGGCCGCCATCTCAGAGGGTTACTTGACCCATTACTCGACCAAGTATCGGGCCGAGTTCGGCACCCCTCCTCCGAGAATTTGTGTTTTTCCTTGGAACTCTTGGACTTCTTTGGGGGTTACTTTTGGATGACCTTTGGAGAGTTATAAAAAGGGGTTTTTAGAACATGTTTAGGACCATCTATCCACCTCCCTCTCTATCTCTCTTTAGTTACTTTGAAAGACCTAGTTTTGCAATTTGTGGAGATTATTGAAGATTTCTCAAGGATTGGAGTTTTATGTTCTAGATTGAATCAAGTAATTCTATTATTCTCATCTAGATCTATGAATTTCTCTATTCTTATGATGGTTTTGATTGTTTCTCTCATTAAGCATAGCTAAATCCATATTTCTAGGATTGGGGTGATCCCAACAATGAATTGGTAGATTTTGTTCTTGGGTTTGTCTTTGATAGCATGGTTCCTTGTTTAATTTGATTCTAGGGTTCTTATTGAGATTGAGATTATCAATTATAATTCTATTAGGTTGAGTCTGAAAGGAAATACCTATAGATTTCAATTAGACATGGCATGAGTCTGAAAGGAGATTGTTTATGTTGGATTACCTAGAATTGAACCCGAATAGACTTGTTTGTTCTTGTGGAGATATATGTAATCATAGAAACCTAGGTTAGGTTGGACTTAGCTGAGCACGAAAGTGGATGTTAACCCGGTCTAGTTCTAGTTTCTAAGTGCCTATTAGTCTATGCTTGATTAACTTTGCACGACAATGATTGTTAGTTGGAGTTTAGATACGTCTACTATTGTCTGAAAGGAATTAGTAGATATATTTTATTGCTTACCGTCAAACAAGTCCATGCTATTATTTGATAAACGCATCTTGTAATCTACCAAGGAGTTATTGTGGTGATCCTTAATCCTAGATATTTCTCATTCACATATCTTTCCAAGGTTGTGTTTTCTCATTTTCGTAGCATAATCATCATATTATCCTATTAAGACTTAGCTTACCAGTTTAGTTACAAAAGATACTACTTTGTCCTCGTGGGAAAGACACTTGAAAAAATATAATTGACGCCATACGCTTGTGGGTAGGTTTAGCCCTATCAAGTTTTTGGCGTCGTTGCCGGGGACATTAGCTAGTATCAGTGGTATCCTACAACTGGTTCGACTAAGTCTCTTCTGTTATTTGATCTTTTTTTCTCTTGTCTTTGATCTCAGGTTTGTTACTTTCTCATGAGAAGAGTTCTAAGCGCTAATAATCTCAACGACTTTGATCCTAAACCTGAGCGCGCTTTTCACTTGAGAAGGAGACAACAACGTGATATTATTGAACAAGAGATGGCAGGGAATGACAATCAAGATTGTCCGATTAACACCCTGGATCAGCCACGTATGACCTTAGGTGACTATGTGACACCTAATCACCGATGGCAAGTTTCAGGTGTGGTTCGACCTCCCGTGCTTGCTCGTAACTTCGAGCTCAAACCCTCTTTGATCAACATGGTTCAACAAAATCAGTTAGGGGGTTTGCCTTCTGAGAATCCACACCTACATTTGGCCACTTTTGCTGAGCTTATGGATACGGTGAAGATCCATGAAGTGAGTCAAGATGCACTCTTCTTGCGCACATTCTCGTTCTCTCTACGAGATAGAGCAAAGGCCTGGTATAAGGCTATACCTCTTGGCTCTATTACCACTTGGGATGAGTTAGTCAATGCATTCCTCACCAAATACTTTCTCCTAAGAAGACAGCCGAGAAGAGAAATTAGATTTTAGCCTTCCAGATGAAAGATTCTGAGTTTCTTTATGAAGGTTGGGAAAGGTTCAAGGAGTTGCTAATGTTGTGCTCTCATCACGAGCAAGAGAAGTGGAATTTGTTACATGTCTTCTATAATGCAGTTGACAGCTCTACCACACTTATTATTGATGCTTCAGTTGGAGGTAGAATCGTGTCAATGGATGTTGAGGAAGCATGGAATTTGATCGAGGAAACCGCACAACACTCTCATTATTATAGTGATGCTCGGTCACATCCTAAGAAGGCGGTTGGGATGTATGAGGTGAATGCTGATACACACCTACAAGCTCAGATTGATGCTTTGCAACAAGAGATCAAGAGGCTGAATTTGGCAGTTCAAAATCCAAAGAGTATGGGGCTGGTTCATCCTCTCGAGATACGTCTAATGTTGTTTGTTAGTTTTGTGGAGAGAGGGACCATACTATTTTATCATGCCAACAATTCAGAGCTCAAGGTGAAACACAAGGGGAGGCCAACTACATGAACAACTTCCATCAGGGTTCTAGGAATGACCAATATTCCAACACCTCTAACCTCGATTGGAGGAATCACTCTAACCTCCCTTGGGGAGGAAATCAAGCTTCTCAGAGACACCCCCCTGGTTTCCAACCAAGACCACCTCCACAACAACATCAAGAGCGTTCTCAACCATCCGATGTGTCCATGTTTCAGCTGATTATGAAGGAGCTCCAGAATATAAACAAGAAACTGGATAGTAATGATAGCTTGCATGCTCAATATGCCAAGAATGATCCTAGACCCCATGGTCATCTTCCGGGACAAACCGAGGCCAATCCAAAAGGGCAAATCAATGTTGTGTCCTTGAGGAGTGGTAGGCCACTTGAAGATCCTAAAGTGGTAGATCTTAAGAAGAAAGGTGTTGCTATTGATGATCCCGAGGAAGCTAAGGTTCAAGAGAAAGAGGAGAAGGACGAGCCTAAGTATGTGCCACCACCACCTTACAAGCCTCCTCTTCCTTTCCCACAAAGGAGAGCTCAAGCTCATATAGACCACCCATTGGGCAAATTTGTGGAGGTGTTGAAGAAACTTTGCTTCAACATTCCCTTCACCGAAGCTCTCAAGCAAATGCCAACCTATGTGAAGTTCTTGAAGGAGATCCTATCCAACAAGAGGAACCTTGATGATTACCACACCATTGCTTTGAACCAAGAGTGTAGCGCTATCATCCAAAATAAGTTGCCCCATAAGCTTGAAGATCTGGGCAATTTTAGTGTTCCTATGGTGATAGGAAGGAGTACCTACCAGGCTTTATGTGATTTGGGTGCTGGTGTGAGCATCATTCCTCTATCCATATGCAAGAAGCTTGATTTAGGAGAGCCTAGACCGGTGAAGATGACCTTACTCATGGCCGATAGATCTACAACACGCCCGATTGGTATTTTGGAGGACATTCCTGTCCAGATCGGAAAGTTCTACATCCCGATTGATTTCATTGTCCTAGATATTCCCGCTGATTCTCCTATTCCAATAATAGTGGGACGACCCTTCCTAGATACCGCGGGTGCTTTATTG